>NC_059370.1:44058454-44060954 GCF_019703515.2 Myxocyprinus asiaticus | reverse complement strand
GATCTGAAACATTTAAGTGTGACAAACATGCAAAAAAAATAAGAAATCAGGAAGGGGGCAAACACTTTTTCACACCACTGTATATATACAGTATAATGTAATATATATATATATATATATACACACACACACACACACACACATTATATATACATATTTATATATACATACACACACACATTATATATACATATATATATATATTCACACACACACACATTATATATACATATATATACATAATGTATTTATATATATACATACACACATTATATATACATATATATATATATAATGTATAATATATTTATTTATATATATATATATATATATATATATATATATATATATACACACACACACATTATACATATATATATATATATATATTATGTATTTATATATATATACACACACACACATTATATATACATATATATATATATATATATATATATATATATATATATATATATATATATATATATATATATATATATATGTATAATGTATTAATTTATATATATATATATACACACACACACACATTATATATACATATATATATAAAGTATTTATATATATACATACATTATATATACATATATGTATAATGTATGTATGTGTATGTATATATATATATATATATATAATGTGTATATATATATATATAATGTATTTATTATGTGTACTTCATATCACATTATTATATCACAAGATAATCCCAAATAAAAAATGCATACACATATACATAAGTACATTGTATATAAGTCGTCCATACCACTCATGCACTATATTTCAAGTCTTTTGAAGCCATACAATAGTATTGTGTAAGGAACAGACCGAGATTTAAGTCCTAATTCACGAATCTAGCGTGCACGTGACAACATCTTTACTTTAGCACAGTGCAGTGAGCGCACCTGACACCATATAAAGAGAAGAAGAAATTGCGCACAAACGTCATTGATGCATTTGTCACCGCAGCCTATTTAATTGAGTGAAAGTGAACAAGATTTAAGAACTGGGTCCGTCTTCCACGGGGGGGTGTCCCACACTTTCATAACCACTGGTTTAACTGTACATGACTGTATAAAAATCACAGATGGTATTCGTGACTGTGTTACTCGCACTATACAGAAGTGTTTTGAGTGACTGTGATTGTTACTTACCTATTCAAGTCATTCTTTGACCTGCTAGAGAGAGAGTTCATGTGTGTCTGTGTCCCCTTGAGATGAACACGCTGATTTTACGCCTTTTATTGACATTTTGAGTGTGAACAAGAGTGACATTATAGAAGTCTTTTGTGACTCTCTTTATCTGCTGATAAAGACAGCTACGGCTGCCAGCAGCCATATCACCCTGCAGCTCTTGCCTGGTTACCCACTGAAGCTAAGCAGGGATGAGCCTGATCAGTACCTGGATGGGAGACCTCCTGGGGAAAACTCAGGTTGCTGCTGGAAGAAGTGTTAGTGAGGCCAGCAGGGGGTGCTCACCCTGCGCTCTGTGTGGGTCCTAATGCCCCAGTATAGTGACGGGGACACTATACTGTAAAAATGGCACCGTCCTTCAGATGAGACGTTAAACCGTGGTCCTGACTCTCTGTGATCATTAAAAATCCCAGGGCACTTCTCTGAAAGAGTAGGGGTGTAACCCCAGTGTCCTGGCCAAATTCCCCCCATTGGCCCTTATCAATCATGGCCTCCTAATAATCCCCATCCACTAATTGGCTCTATCACTCTACTCTCTCCTCTCCACCAATAGCTGGTGTGTGGTGAGTGTACTGGTGCACTATGGCTGCCGTCACATCATCCATGTGGATGCTGCACACTGGTGGAGGTTGAGGAGAGTCCCCTATTCACTGTGTAAAGTGCTATGAGTGTAGTGGCAGAAAAGCACTATATAAATGTTACGTTCATCCTGAGTGTGTTTGTGTGTGTGAGTTTGAGACTGATCAAAAAAGCTGTCATGTGTTGTAATATCAAACAGATGGAATAAATGTAGATTTGTGACATCTACTCATCATCTCTCTCCCTTTCTGTAGCATTAAACCCAGGAAAGGAAGTCTTCCACATAAGCGATGGATGGGAGCTATGACTCATGGGAAATGTAGGCTGTGTCCTGTAGTTCACTCCAGTCTGGTGTGTGGTTCTGATGGACACACATACTCATCAAAGGTGAGAAATATTCACTACAGTAACTACAGCAGATCAATGATGGTTTAAATTCACTAAAAACTCTGATACAGCTGAGAGGAAAACATAGAGATTATAATATTGCTCTTTGATACGATGTCCTGGAATTTCATGTGAGTGTGAGCAACTCGTCAAACAAACATTTGAAGAAATATAGGTCATACATTTAATGTACTTGTTCACTCTTCAGTTATGCATTCAGGTGAATTGCAAACATTTTATGACATACAATTAAAGTGCATTAGATGATAACTTCTGAACAGCTTAAAATTAAAGACCTGCTAACATACAACAAACAAGTTAAAAAT
>NC_059370.1:44023454-44053454 GCF_019703515.2 Myxocyprinus asiaticus | reverse complement strand
CCACACAGTCATGTGTGTACAGGGAATACAGTAGTGGGCTGAGAACACAGCCCTGCGGGGCTCCAGTGTTGAGGGTCAGTGATGAGGAGATGTTGCTGCCTATTCTAACCACCTGGCGTCTGCTTGACAGGAAGTCCAGGATCCAGCTGCACAGCAAGCTGTTTAAGCCCAGAGCCCGGAGTTTCTCATCTAGCTTGGAGGGCACTATGGTGTTGAATGCTGAGCTGTAGTCTACAAACAGCATTCTCACATAAGTGTTCTTTTTTTCCAGGTGGGAGAGAGCAGTGTGTATTGTAGATGCAATGGCATCATCAGTGGAGCGGTTGTTACGGTAAGCAAACTGCAGCGGGTCAAGATTGAGTGGTAATACAGAGCAGATGTAATCTCTGATTAGTCTCTCAAAACATTTGCTGATGATGGGGGTCAGAGCAACAGGACGCCAGTCATTTAAACAAGTTATTTTCGATTGTTTTGGAACAGGCACAATGGTGGATGTTTTAAAGCATGTGGGGACTACAGACAAAGAGAGGGAGAGGTTGAAAATGTCCGTAAAAACACCAGCCAGCTGGTTCGCGCACGCTCTGACGCGGCCCGGAATGCCGTCTGGACCCGCGGCTTTGCGGATATTCACCCGTCGGAAGGATCGGGTTACATCCGCTACAGAGACGGAGAGTGAACTAACCTCTGTAGCTTCGGCCGTGAGAGCTCTCTCCGCGAGGGCGGTGTTATTTCCCTCGAAACGAGCATAAAAAGTATTTAGCTCATCTGGGAGAGAGGCAGCGGTGTTCATGGCGGAGTTTTTATTCCCTTTAAAGTCCGTGATGATGTTAATTCCCTGCCACATGCTTCTAGAGTTGGTGGTGTTAAACTGTCCTTCAATCTTACTCCTGTACTGGCGTTTTGCTGTTTTGATAGTTTTTCGGAGGGCATAACTGGCTTGTTTATGCTCCTCCGCGTTCCCGGAATTAAAAGCGGAGGTCCGCACATTAAGTGCTGCGCGAACATCGCTGTTGATCCACGGCTTCTGATTCGGATAGATTCGCACAGTTCTGGTCGGAATCACTTCCTCTACACACGTTCTGATGAAGCACATTACGCTATCAGCGTAAAGCTCGATGTCGTCATCAGAGGCGGACCGGAACATCTCCCAGTCCGTGCGATCAAAACAGTCTTGTAGCGTAGAGTCTGATTGGTCCGACCAGCACTGGATCGTTCTGAGGGTGGGTGCTTCCTGTTTCAGTTTCTGCCTGTAAGCGGGCAGAAGCAGAATGGAAGAGTGGTCCGATTTTCCAAATGGTGGGCGGGGGAGGGATTTGTAGCCATCCCGGAACGGAGAGTAGCAATGGTCCAAAACCCGGTCCCCTCGTGTGTTGAAACTAATGTGCTGGTGATATTTTGGTGCGACTGATTTTAAACTGGCTTTATTAAAGTCCCCGGTCACAATGAACGCGGCCTCAGGGTGCGCGGTTTCCTGCTCACTTATACTCCCATACAGTTCCTTGAGTGCCCGGTCTGTGTCGGCTTGTGGGGGGATGTACACAGCAGTGATAATGACCGCTGTGAATTCCCTCGGTAGCCAGAATGGTCGACACAGAAGCATAAGAAATTCCAGATCAGGAGAACAGAAAGACTTGATAGAATGTATGTTCCTCTGATCGCACCAGGATTTGTTGATCATAAAACATACACCACCTCCTCTAGTTTTACCTGAGAGGTCTTTCGCTCTGTCCGCTCGGAGCATGGAGAACCCCGCGGGTTCAATGGCTGAGTCTGGAATCTCCGCAGACATCCAAGTTTCCGTAAGGCAGATAACGCAGCAGTCCCTCGTCTCTCGTTGGAAAGAGATCCGCGCTTTCAGCTCGCAGAGCTTGTTATCCAGAGACTGAACATTTGCCAGTAGAATAGTGGGTAGCGGGGGTCGATTTGCGCGGCGTCTTACTCTGATGAGAACGCCGGCTCTGTTTCCCCTTTTCCTCCTGCGTTTCCGCGGCCGTGCTGCCCAGACAAAGGGCTCCGCTTGCGTGTTTGTAAACAGCGGGTCGGCATTGAGGAATGTGAAGTCCGGTTTACGGTGTGAGATCGCTGAGCCAATGTCCAAAAGTGTTTGTCTGTCGTAGACAATAAGGCAGGCAACATCCAAGACAAGAAACATAAGAATTGTAAACAAAACAAACAAACCATTGCTAAGTTGTGTCGGAGCTCGCAACGCAGCAGCCATACTCGGCGCCATCTTGAGTCCATCCAATATTTCCTTGAGTCCAAGTCTGCTGGTTTCAAAGCTTTTGGGTGGTTTTACCTCATCATGTAGCCTATAGTGAAGTGCGCTCTCAGAGTGTGATGTCTGTTTTTGGCATTTTTACACATTAACTTAAGAATGAGAGAGAATAAAAATTAAATATTACATGTTCTTAAGAGTGCCAATCCTTCTGCATACTGTAGCTATTATTATTTCTGGACTGTGCATTTACATTCACAGAGTTTTTACAAAGTGAGTTACTAATTCATTATAAATAAACCACTGTTTTTTATATTGGCTTTTTCATGCTTATATGCCGATGGTTTTAATTTGGTCAGTAATTGCCAGATAAAAATCAGCAGTTGATACATTGGTGCATCCATACTTTTTATCCCACTAGAGTAGAAAAAGAGAAAACCTTTAAAACTCGTATCTCTTTTTCTCTCTTTCTCCTGGTGTAAATGATGTGGTGTTTGGTGATGGATGGTTAGTTGGATGAACTGTGTCCGCTGTTGCTATTGGATTCTTGAAACACCAGCTCGCTCCTTCTTTTGCTCTCTTTCATTCTGACCTCTCCAATTATCCGTCGCTCTCTGTCTCCTCTATGGAAAGGTCTGGAGTGAGAGTGCAGCTCTCGAACATAGAGAACAATCTGAACCTCCGGCCAAACCTGTGCCTCCCATCTGTGACCTTACTATTTTAACTCTGTCCACTGCATTTCCTTCCATTCAACCAGAACAACATCAAATCTGAGCACATGCCTGTATCAGAAGTCTGAGATAGGGAGAGAGAGATGAAATGATAGAGAGAAATGTATGGAGAAAAGTAGGGATGTATGTGCCGCCGATTTATTGCCAATTATTGACCAAATTAAAACCATCGGAAAATCGGTAAAAAGCTTGAAAACGGCAGTATGAAAAAAAGCAATGGCATAGATGGACGTAACAATTGTGAAAGCGGCACTTAGCTATAGGCTACATGATGAGGGAAACCATCCAAAACACTTTGAAACCAGCAGACTTTGACTTCTGAGGCATCTGTATGATGTCCATTAATGCTGCATGATTGATTGAATTAAGATTGAAATCACAATGTGGCTTTAAACGATTACTAAACTTTAAAAGGCTGCATTTCTGCGCTCAGTGCGTGAGCAAGCGGCGCCCTCTAGTGGTCTGGACAGCATTATCCATAATACCAATATACAGCATTTAAAAGGGGTTTATTTCATTGGTTAAAACCATTTATTTGTCCAAGATATCATTGATATTTCCGTGAAATTGCCCAACATATGCATAATATGAATTTGTGATGTTCTATCATATACAGTACATACACGTAAAATGTGAGTTCTGTTTTTTTTTTACTGCAAAAACAGACGTGCAAAGATGTTTAAGAAGTACAAAATATGAGCAACACAGTGATCTGATGACAAAAGTTAAGAGGCGGAATCGGTATCGGCATACAGTTTTTTTGTTAAAATCGTTATCGGCCAAATGTTTTCATATTGTTGCATCCTTTGGAAAACTGAATATCACATGGAGACCGCAGATGTTTGAGAGACAGGTGGTATTTTCAGTATTTGTGTTTGTATGAGAGCTTGTGCTAGTTTTCATATTTTTAGTCAATGCTACAGTATGTTTGAAATGAACCTCACGAACCAGACTTTTGAATATCGTAGGGGTTTGGAAATGTGATTTATGTTAGTTAGTCCATATTATCAGTTTTTTTTAAAGAGTACTTGAACCAAATCTAACAATTCTTTAACATCTGCATTTTTAAATCAATGCGAATGAAACGTTATTCTAATAAACATTATGTTGTCAAAGACAAATTGTTGCGAGTTACTTTTTCAAAAGTAATAAAAAGCACAGTAAAAATCCAGTGTGGTCATGCATATAAATAATGACATAGCAATCTCCACAAATGGTCATTTAGACAATACAGAAGATATTTAACTCTTGTTTAGTCGCTGTTAACACAACTCATGAATCAAATGTTAAAACAAAAACTAAAAGTAATTATAACAATGCTGATGCAGAAATATTTTATATTGATTGATGTTTTCTGTATGATTCTGTATGAGGTCTCTCTTGCTCTCTCTCCCTCTCACTCTCTCTCACTCTCTCTTGCTCTCTCTCGCTCTCACTCTCTCTTGCTCTCTCTTGCTCTCACTCTCTCGCTCGTGCTCTCTCTCGCTCTTTCTTTCTCTCTCGCTCTCACTCTCTCTTGCTCTCTCTCGCTCTCACTCTCTCTTGCTCTCTCGCTCTCACTCTCTCTCACTCGCTCTCTTGCTCTCACTCTCTCGCTCGTGCTCTCTCTCGCTCTTTCTTTCTCTCTCTCTCGCTCTCTCTCGCTCTCACTCTCTCTCACTCGCTCTCTTGCTCTCACTCTCTCGCTCTCTCTCGCTCTCACTCTCTCTCACTCACTCTCGTGCTCTCTCTCGCTCTTTCTTTCTCTCTCGCTCTCACTCTCTCTTGCTCTCTCTCGCTCTCACTCTCTCTCACTCGCTCTCTTGCTCTCACTCTCTCGCTCGCGCTCTCTCTCGCTCTTTCTTTCTCTCTCTCTCGCTCACTCTCTCACTCTCTCGCTCTCTCTCGCACTCTCTCTCACTCTCTCACGCTCTCTCTCACTCTCACTCTCTTTCTCTCTCTCTCGCTCACTCTCTCTCTATCTCTCTCTCTCACTCTCTCGCTCTCTCTTTCTCTCTCTCTCTCTGATTTAATGGTACTATTAGAGTGTGTTTGAAGGGTCTTAAATTCTCATTTGTGTTTCATCTATGTGTGTGTGTGTGTGTGTGTGTGCAGCTGTTCAGATCTGTTTCTGCAGATGTGTTTCTCTGTTTATTCTCATTTCTTTCTCTTCTTGTTTCACTGTAGTCTCTTTCTCCATGACATCATGCATTTCTTCTCTTTCTCTCTGTCCATTTCTTTTTTTCTCCTCCCTTATACATTTTCCAATGCGGTATAAATAAATCTGTACCTTGAGTTTGTGTGTTTATTTTAAAAAGTATTTAAAAGGATAGAGATGTTATTAAGTTATTGTGCAGATTTACAGATGCTCTGAATATATAATTCATCTCAAGCACTGAGCTGCTGTTTCTACTGAACAAAAGATTTTCAGCATTATAAATAAACTCTCTAGCAGACAACTGTTCTCTGATACACACACACACAAACACACACATACATACACACACAGCCACACACAAACACATGCAAATACACGCACATGCAGACACGCACATACATACACACACACAGCCACACACAAAGACTTGCAAATACACACGCACATACACACACACACACACACACACACGCATGCACATACATACACACACACACAAACACATGCAAATACACACGCACAGACATACACTCACACACGCACATACATACACACACACACAGCCACACACAGACACTTGCAAACACACACACGCACATGCACACACACGCACATACATAAACACACACACAGCCACACACCAACACATGCAAACACACACACACATACACACACACAGCCACACACAAACACATGCAAATACATACACACACGCACACACACATACATAGCCACACACAAACACGTGCAAATACACACACACACACGCACATACGCGCGCACACACACACACACACACACACACTTGTTCTGAAACACAAACACTCTCACAGTGTTTGAATGTTGTGTGCTGTTCAGCAGAGTCTATTGTTGAGATTTTGTTGAAAATAAAATGTCTTTATATGTGCTGAATTAAATATTTCTTTCATTCTCTCCATCACTTATTCTCTGTTAGTCCATCATTATATGAATATGAATGTGAAATGAATGGAAATAAACATCAGAAGCAAGTGAAAGAGTGTTTACACAGTTGAACTCTATTGTTGCCATTTTATTCAGATTCCAGTCATTTGTTATTGTTATTTAACTGTGTTGGTGTTTATAGAAGCAAACAGTTATATATTTAACAGCCATAATATTCTAAGAAGAATTCTGACTACCGTATTTTCCAGAATATAAGTTGTTTTTTTTATCTGCAAGGTTCTGTGACTTACAGTCCAAAGTGACTTATATACATATTTCATACATAAATGATGTCGGCCGTTTAAACGCACGCACATCAAAACACATGTGCTAACATACACACAGATGAAAACATCCATCATAGAGATGGAATGTTGATGTGCTGCTGACAAGTATGGCTGCAGGCCGGAGACCTCCAAATGGAGGCAGAATCTCCAAAAGAGGGCGGGGTTACTCCAAAAGGGGGCTGCACCAACTCCAAAAGGGGGCGTCACTTCCACTCACGGTTAAGGTTAGGGAAAGGGTTTGGTAAGGGGCTCACTATATCTTCATTGGTGGCTTGGAGCGACCACCCCATTTTGGAGCAATGCCTGCAGCTATACCCTTCTCGCTGCTGAACGGCTGAAGGGAAGTAAGGCAGCTTCTCCCAGTTCCTAAATCTTTTTTTTTTTTTTTTTTTTTTTCAATTTGGAATGCCCAATTCCTAATGTGCTTTTAAGTCCTCGTGGTCACGTAGTGATTTGCCTCAGTCTGGGTGGCGGAGGACGAATCCCAGCTGCCTCCGTTTCTGAGACCGTCAATCCACACATCTTATCACGTGGCTTGTTGAGCGCGTTGCCACGGAGACATAGCACGTGTGGAGGCTTCACGCCATCCACCGCGGCAACCACGCTCAACTCACCACGCGCCCCACCGAGAACGAACCACATTATAGCGACCACGAGGAGGTTACCCCATGTGACTCTACCCTCCCTAGCAACCGGGCCAATTTGGTTGCTTAAGAGACCTGGCTGGAGTCACTCAGCACGCCCTGGGATTCGAACTAGCAAGCTAGCGAACTCCAGGGGTGGTAGCCAGCATATTTTACCACCTGTACACAGATACGACATATGTGTTTTTTTTCTCTGAAGAACGTGATTCTGACCAGGTGCGACTTATAGACAGGTGCAGCTTTATTTAATCAAATACTCTCGGTTAGTGTTGTCATGATACAAACATTTCAGAGTCAGTGCCGATACCAGTAAAATTTCACGATTTCGAAACCACAGAAAAAAAAAAAATGCATTTGCTTTTGAACACACTCTTTTAGCCTTTTAAAATGTTACATTTCAATGTAAATAATAAAATGAGTGTTTCTCAATTGCTTCAAGTTTTTTTGTTTCCTAAATTCTATTTAGTTCTTTTTCCACAAATATTACGTTTTCCATTTTCTTCTGAATTCCATGTTTTAAAGTGTCATTCAATTTCATCTTAAAAATTGTATCTAATCAATTGAATCCAAACTTGAATCAAATTAAAATGATTTTTTTTATGAAGTGCTTTAGTAAATATCCTCACAACATTGGTTTTATTTCGATTCTATTCGAAAGTGCTGCACAAAAGATAATGAAAACATTGATGAAACTTCTATTCTGTACAACAGCACACTTGCTTGTATGATATAGGATCAATAATAATAATGATAATAATAATAAAATTCATTTAAATAAACCCTAGTAATATATTTTAGTCACCATTTCTTAAACTTCATGCTTTGAGCTTTTATTTTGAATCAAACTTTTATTTTGACATGAATGCATTTTAGGTTCTGTGTGTTTGATGGTAGTTTCACACTTCCAGATAAGACGTTGGTTATTTACATTTATGCATTTGGCAGATGCTTATATCCAAAGCGACTTATAGTGCACTTATTACAGGGACAATCCACCTGGAGCAACCTGGAGTTAAGTGCCTTGCTCAAGGACACAATGGTGGTGGCTGTGGGGATTGAACCAGCAACCTTCTGATTACCAGTTCTGTGCTTTAGCCCACTACACCACCACCACTCATGACCCAGGTTATATGATCCAGTGTGATTACTGACACTCAAAATGCG
The DNA here is from genome assembly GCF_019703515.2 of Myxocyprinus asiaticus. NCBI lineage: Eukaryota > Metazoa > Chordata > Actinopteri > Cypriniformes > Catostomidae > Myxocyprinus > Myxocyprinus asiaticus. The sequence goes on along the minus strand of NC_059370.1, from coordinate 44,045,313 downwards.
GCAATTTAATTAAATAAATATATAGTGTGCATCAAAGTGAATGAGCGCTCTTTTCTGTCATCTACTACAAGCACAGTGCACAATACTCAAAACATTTATTTTCAGCATATGAGCGGCTTCACACATTCACTTTGCAGTGCGTAGTACATGCAGATTGGATATTTATGTAATTAAATCACATTTATTTGTGGTTTAATAATCACACTAGGACATATCACAATTTTAATTTGATTAATTCAGTGTAAAAGGAGTGATGACACGTGCTCATAAGCGTGTGAACATATGAAGGCAGCCATGTGTCAGTCGGATAGCGTGCGGGTTGGTGCTCGGTACTACCGGTACTGCAGAAACACTGGTATCATTACATCTTTTTTTATTTTAGTATCGACTTGATACCGAAGTACCTAAATGTCTGACATCACTACTCTTTGTTTTCTCCACAGTGTAAACTGGATTTCCAGGCGTGTAGCGCTGGTAAGAGGATCTCAGTGAAGTGTGAGGGTGCCTGTCCCTGCCTGCCTGCACAGGAAGTCATCAAACCACACACAGAGACACATGGTGAGTCATTTCCTGTTTGTTAGGACCTTTAAAGGACCTGTCACTGTCTCAACTGAACGTCGATTAAACCTGGAGAATTGGAAGAGTTGTCCTCACACTGCACAGAAATATGATTTGTTTTTTAAATTCAGCCTTTAGGACCGACTGTTCGCACTTTGATTTTGCAAGTGAATGAATCAGATCAGTTTATTCAGACTTTGTATTTAATATGATGCCAAAAGACTTTCTTCAACATCTGAGAGTAGCTGCCAGTGTGGAAATCATGACATCTGAACTCACAAGGTGCAACAGACAGCATACTGTAAGCGACATTACAGTATTTTAGGCATTCATATTTGGGTGTTTCTTCAACTTCGGGCACTTTTAGCACTGTGGACTTTTAGAAAGTACTGTCTTCTTAAAACATTTTCACACTCTCAGTAGTTTTTTAAACTTGTCTACTGTGGCATGCATCACAAGAGATTTATGTCAGTTTTTGTGATGAAAATTTGCACCACACTTTTGTGCACTTGGTTATCAAGTACGCTAACTTTTGCTCAAACTTTATAAACATTGTTTGGTGTGGCGGAAATGACGCCACAACTGTGGGACAGCTTTAAGATTTGAAACATTGATAGAAATAATTTCCATACAATAAATACTGAAATGTTTTACATTTATTTCACTCTTTGTTTAGATGGTCGTAGTTTTAAACGTGTAATAATTTTTTATTTTTATAATGGATTTTCATGGTTTTATATTGAAAGTCTGGGACATGGCTACGACAGTCAAATCTAAACATAAAAGGCAATTTAAAAAGTACCAAAATCAGATTTATTGTAGCATTCATATAACTAAAAGACAAAAGTTTTTATTATTATTATTATTATCATTATTTTTATTTATTTTTCTAAAAATCAATCCCTGGGACATGAAATTGCACAATACAGGTTTATGTAGTTTTGAAAATTCCACTAATTAGTGGCCAAGTGCTGAAAGTATGTAGGCACCTATTGTAATCGTTAGTGTTCTTTTTATTATTATTATTATTATTATTATTATTCCACCATTGAGTCTATTGCCGCCCATAGAACCGTATGCGGGAAAGTTGTGAAATTTGGCACACAGATAGAGAACAGTTTGAACATTAACTGGAGCAAATTTGACTCAAACCCACTAGCGCCACCAACTGCCCAAAATTTCACACGCGTTTATGCTAATAACTTTTGAACCGTAAGTGCTAGAAAAAAATTTTTCCTCTGATTCCTTGGCTTGAGACGAATCGATTGCACCCTATGTCCTAATTTTCGTCTTGAACATTTTTCCGCCATTTCGAATTTTTCGAAAAACCTACTTTTTCGAATTTCTCCTAGACCGTTCGTCCGATTTGCACGAAAATTGAATCAGATCATCTTCAGACCAGGCTGACGTTATGGAATTCAAGTTGATTAGTCAAATGGTTCTCGAATAACATGCAAACAAATTCGACGTAGAGCACGCCAAATTGGACGCTATATCTCCGCAACGCTTTAGCGTATTCACACCAAACTTGGTGTGTGTTATGACAACCATGACCTGAGGGTACCTGCACAGTTTCGGCACAGTGCCACCTAGTGGTCACGACTACCATTAAAGCATATTTTTGCTTATAACTTCTTATACCTAAAATGAAATCGCCTGCCACAGGGCTGAGGAGGAAGGACATCCAGGGTCCACGACGTCGTGAACAGGGCTGGGGGGTAACAAGCGCACATCTCCCCCTCCAGGAGAGGAAAGGCGCTATACGCAAGCGGTACACCCGGCCAGTTGTCCCGCCAACTTACCTGTTCATACCTGACAACACACGGGACGAACCGGCTCAACCCAGAGATTGAGGAACCTCGCGAAGGTATTGGGTGTTGCCCAGCCCGCTGCTCTACCAATGTCTGCCAAAGAGGCGCCATTGGTCGGGGCGGCACGTCCTGGGCATGGTATGCCAAAGCGATGGCGTCAACGACCCAGTGGCGATCCTCTGTTTGAAGACAGCGCTCCCATTCCGCTGTAGTCCGAAGCAGACATAGAGCTGCTCAGAGCCTCTAAAGCTCTGCGTGCGATCCAAGTAGATGCGCAAAGCACACACCGGACACAGCAACGAAAAGGCTGAGTCTGCCTCCTCCTGGGGCAGCTTCGCTTGCAGGTTCACCACCTGATCCTTAAACGGGGTCGTGGGAACCTTGGGCATATAGCTCGGTCGGGGCCTCAGGACCACGTGAGAGTATTCCGGACCGAACTCCAGGCACGTGTCGCTGACAGAGAACGCCTGCAGGTCCCCTACCCTCTTGATGGACGTGAGCTCAGTCAGGAGGGTGTGTGTGTGTTTGTTTCTGAAATCACTTTCAGGCTTGATAAAACACTTTTGGGGTGCAATTTAATTTGCATAGACACCGCCCTTTATTATGTGCATTTGCAGGCATGCCTCTAAATTGCATATTCATTCAGGGAAACATGCAAAAATTGCAAAGACATGCTAGTTTGCGCATCTGAAAGATGCAGTTCTTATAAGACTACTTTGATAGATCAGCTCTGACCTTGTTTAACATGTTTCTATACACGCAAACCTTTAGTAAATCCAAGCCTTGCTGTCAGGGTTGTGCAAAATTCAGAATTTCAAATAAATATATGAAATTAGCATAGCCATCAAAATATTTATTTTGACTCTTTAATAAAAGCACAAATGTGTGTTCCAGTGAGACACTTACAATGGAAGTCAATGGGGTCAATCTGTAAACATTAAAATACTCACTGTTACAAAAGTATAGACACATAAACAATATGTGTGTTAACATGATTTTACTGTGATGAAATCACTTACTAACCACATCTGTACTTACTAACCGTAACACTGTACACCAAATCAAATCAAATCAAATCACTTTATTGTCACACAGCCATATACACAAGTGCAATGGTGTGTGAAATTCTTGGGTGCAGTTCCGATCAACATAGCAGTCGTGACAGTGATGAGACATATACCAATTTACAATAACATCAAATTAACACAACACAATTTAAACATCTGATATACACATAATTACACACAACAATATACAAATAATAACATACACTGTACAGTATACAATATGCACTATATAGATACACATTATTCAATAAAAATAAAAAATAAAAATATATAAAAAAGTATATATAGTATATATAGAATGTACAGTATTGTACTGTATTGACATTCAGGCTGTCGGTTGATAGTCAGTTGTTAAGAGAGAATATAATATAATAATAATATAATTTATGACAGTCCGGTGTGAGATATAAGAGTAAGAGTAATAAAGTGCAGTGCTGATGTATTTTGATCGTGGGAGATCAAGAGTTCAGAAGTCTGATTGCTTGGGGGAAGAAGCTGTCATGGAGTCGGCTGGTGCGGGTCCTGATGCTGCGATACCGCCTGCCTGATGGTAGCAGTGAGAACAGCCCATGGCTCGGGTGGCTGGAGTCTCTGATGATCCTCCGAGCTTTTTTCCACACACCTTGTATATATTTCCTGGAGGGAGGGAAGCTCACCTCTGATGATGTGTCTGGCAGTTCGCACCACCCTTTGCAGTGCTTTGCGGTTGTGGGCGGTGCTATTGCCGTACCAGGCGGAGATGCAGCCAGTCAGGATGCTCTCTACAGTGCAGGTGTAGAACCGTGTGAGGATGTGGCGGTTCATTCCGAACTTCCTCAGCCGTCTCAGGAAGAAGAGGCGCTGATGAGCCTTCTTCACAACAGCTTCAGTGTGGATGGACCATGTGAGTTCCTCAGTGATGTGGACACCCAGGAACTTGAAGCTGCTGACTCTCTCCACTGGTGCTCTATTGATGGTGATGGGACTGTGTTCTCTGTCTTTTCTTCTGAAGTCCACCACAAGCTCCTTTGTCTTACTGACGTTGAGGGAGAGGTTGTGCTCCTGACACCAGTGTGTCAGAGTGTGCACCTCCTCTCTGTAGGCTGTTTCATCATTGTCAGTGATCAGACCTACCACCGTCATGTCATCAGCAAACTTGATGGCATTGGAGCTATGTGTTGCCACACAGTCATGTGTGTACAAGGAATACAGGAGTGGGCTGAGAACACAGCCCTGTGGGGCTCCAGTGTTGAGGGTCAGTGATGAGGAGATGTTGCTGCTTATTCTAACCACCTGGCGTCTGCATGACAGGAAGTCCAGGATCCAGCTGCACAGCGAGCTGTTTAAGCCCAGAGCCCGGAGTTTCTCATCTAGCTTGGAGGGCACTATGGTGTTGAATGCTGAGCTGTAGTCTACAAACAGCATTCTCACATAAGTGTTCTTTTTTTCCAGATGGGAGAGAGCAGTGTGTATTGTAGATGCAATGGCATCATCAGTGGAGCGGTTGTTGCGGTAAGCAAACTGCAATGGGTCCAGTGATGGAGGCAGCACAGAGCAGATGTAATCTCTGATTAGTCTCTCAAAGCATTTGCTGATGATGGGGGTCAGAGCAACAGGACGCCAGTCATTTAAGCAAATTATTTTTGATTGCTTTGGAACAGGCACAATGGTGGATGTTTTAAAGCATGTGGGGACTACAGACAAAGAGAGGGAAAGGTTGAAAATGTCAGTAAAAACACCAGCCAGCTGGTTCGCGCACACTCGGATGATGCGGCCCGGAATGCCGTCTGGGCCCACGGCTTTGCGGATATTCACCTGTCGGAAGGATCGGGTTACATCCGCTACAGAGACGGAGAGTGAACTAACCTCTGTAGCTTCGGCCACGAGAGCTCTCTCCGCGAGGGCGGTGTTATTTTCCTCAAAACGAGCATAAAAAGCATTTAGCTCATCCGGGAGAGAGGCAGCGGTGTTCATGGCGGAGTTTTTATTCCCTTTAAAGTCTGTGATGATGTTAATTCCCTGCCACATGCTTCTAGAGTTGGTGGTGTTAAACTGTCCTTCAATCATGCTCCTGTACTGATGTTTTGCGGTTCTGATGTTTTTCGGAGGGCATAACTGGCTTGTTTATGCTCCTCCGTGTTCCCGGAATTAAAAGTGGAGGTCCGCACATTAAGTGCCGCGCGAACATCGCTATTGATCCATGGTTTCTGATTCGGATAGATCTGTATTGTTCTGGTCGGAACCACGTCCTCTACGCACGTTCTGATGAAACACATTACGCTATCAGCGTAAAGCTCGATGTCGTCATCAGAGGCGGACCGGAACATCTCCCAGTCCGTGTGATCAAAACAGTCTTGTAGCACAGAGTCTGATTGGTCGGACCAGCACTGGATCGTTCTGAGGGCGGGTGCTTCCTGTTTCAGTTTCTGCCTGTAAGCGGGCAGAAGCAAAATGGAAGAGTGGTCCGATTTGCCAAATGGTGGGCGGGGGAGAGATTTGTAGCCATCCCGGAAGGGAGAGTAGCAATGGTCCAAAACCCGGTCCCCTCATGTGTTGAAACTAATGTGCTGGTGGTATTTTGGTGTGACTGATTTTAAACTGGCTTTATTAAAGTCCCCGGTCACAATGAACGCGGCCTCAGGGTGCGCGGTTTCCTGCTCACTTATACTCCCATACAGTTCCTTGTATGCCCGGTCTGTGTCGGCTTGTGGGGGGATGTACACAGCAGTGATAATGACTGCTGTGAATTCCCTCGGTAGCCAGAATGGTCGACACAGAAGCATAAGAAATTCCAGATCAGGAGAGCAGAAAGACTTGATAGAATGTACGTTCCTCTGATCACACCAGGATTTGTTGATCATAAAACATACACCACCTCCTCTGCTTTTACCTGAGAGGTCTTTCGCTCTGTCCGCTCGGTGCACGGAGAACCCCGCGGGTTCAATGGCTGAGTCTGGAATCTCCGCAGACATCCAAGTTTCCGTAAGGCAGATAATAGCAAGTATTTTAAAATGTCACGCACAGACCACAAAACTTGGTACATAAATCATGACGTGGTTAACAATTTTATTAGAGGAAAAAACTCATCCTGACATTGCGAAACAACAACTTTCCTACCATGACAACAAAATCAACAACAATGTAAATAAAACTATCCAAATGGCTGAACAATGCAACCATATATTCACGCTCCAGTGCAATATAATGTAAATGCACTGAACCACATAAACATCGTTCACAGGTCAGTCTGAACTGAAATGAATGTATTAATCTAACTCGCTGCTGTGCTTGTTGGTTGGATTAAGTATGTTGTAATAGAGAAGCTGCACTGAGATGCATTACTTGTGTTCCTTAAAGTTGCTAAGCCCAAAAAACTACAATAATCGAGTAAATCTTTCAATGTTTTCTTACAGTGTAATGTTTCTGGAAATACACCCTTTGTTATGCATATGATAGTATGAGAACATGTTTCATGTTATACTGAAAAATCTAATGAATTATTTAAAAATAAACTTAAAAACAGTCATGTGAATTTCATCCCATTATAATTCAACTTCCTTAAATCCCAGTTTGACAAAGACAAAGTTGATACTTATATGAAAAATCACTAGGAACTCCATTAAGTCGATTGAGACGTGAATAAGCTATCTCTGCGTAAAAACATTTTCCTGTTGGTTTGTGCATGTATGACACATCAGAATATTTTAAGGGTTTGTTGTGTATGTGCATGCATGTGTGTGTGTGTGTGTGTGTGTGTGTGTGTGTGTGTGATTTAGATTCATGACCTCAATTGTGTTTGTGTTTATTTCCCAAAGGCATCCCCATTAGATCCGATTCTCTCTCTCTCTCTCTTATCTCTCTCTCTCTCTCTCTCTTCCACTGTTCTCTCTCTATATCGCTTTCTCTTTCTCTCTGTCTCTCTCTGTCTTCCACTGTTCTCTCTCTCTCTCTCTTCCACTGTTGTCTCTATCTCTATATCTTATCTATCTCTATCTCTCTCTCTCTTCCACTGTTCTCTCTCTATATCTCTCTTTCTCTTTCTCTCTGTCTCTCTCTCTCTTCCACTGTTCTCTCTCTCTCTCTTATCTCTCTCTCTCTCTTCCACTGTTGTCTCTATCTCTATATCTTATCTCTCTCTCTCTCTCTCTCTCTCTCTCTCTCTCTCTCTCTCTCTCTCTCTTCCACTGTTGTCTCTATCTCTATATCTTATCTATCTCTATCTCTCTCTCTTCCACTGTTCTCTCTCTATCTCTCTTTCTCTCTGTCTCTCTCTCTCTCTCTCTCTCTTCCACTGTTGTCTCTATCTCTATATCTTATCTCTCTATCTCTCTCTCTCTCTCTCTCTCTCTCTCTCTCTCTCTTCCACTGTTGTCTCTATCTCTATATCTTATCTATCTCTATCTCTCTCTCTCTCTTCCACTGTTCTCTCTCTCTCTCTCTCTCTCTCTCTCTCTCTCTCTCTCTCTCTCTCTCTCTCTCTTTCTTCCACTGTTGTCTCTATCTCTATATCTTATCTATCTCTATCTCTCTCTCTCTCTTCCACTGTTCTCTCTCTCTCTCTCTCTCTCTTATCTATCTCTATCTCTCTATCAATTCAATTCAATTCAATTCAAATGAGCTTTATTGGCATGACAAATTGTACATTGTATTGCCAAAGCATTTATATGAGCATGAAATAAAAATGAACTATCTCTCTATCTCCATCTCTCTCTATCTATCTCTCTCTCTATCTCTCTCACTCTCTTATCTATCTCTCTCTTTTCCACTGTTCTCTCTCTTTCTCTCTATCTATCTATCTCTCTGTCTTCCACTGTTCTCTCTCGATCTCTCTATCTATCTCTCTCTTCCACTGTTATCTCTCTATCTCTGTCTCTTCCACTGTTCTCTCTCTATCTCTCTATCTATCTATATATCTCTCTCTCTCTTCCACTGTTCTCTCTCAATCTCTCTATCTCTCTCTCTCTCTCTCTCTGTCTATCTATCTCTCCCTCTTCCACTGTTCTCTCTCTATCTCTCTATCTATCTATATATCTCTCTCTCTCTTCCACTGTTCTCTCTCAATCTCTCTATCTCTCTCTCTCTCTCTCTGTCTATCTATCTCTCCCTCTTCCACTGTTCTCTCTCTATCTCTATATCTATCTATCTGTCTGTCTGTCTGTCTGTATCTATCTATCTATCTATCTATCTCTCTTTCACTGCTCTTTCTATTTCTCTCTCTCTTTCTTCCACTGTTATCTCTCTATCTCTCTATCTATCTCTCTCTCCCTCTCTCTCTCTCTCTCTCTTCCACTGTTCTTTCTGTCTCTCTCTCTCGATAAGAGATGAAGGTTCGCTCAGACAGGATGTTATGATGTCTGTATATTAATGACTTCAGATTTCTGACACGATCTTTAATTGGAAAAGAGCCGTATATATCAGAAAGCAATTACCACAGAGGGAGTGACTGATAAAACTGTGTCATTTTTTCATTTCCTCTCTTCGTTTATTGTCTCTCACCCTCTTCTCTCTTTCTCTCTCTCTCTTTCTTTTTGACCTACTCATCTGCTTTTGTCATCTTTATCTCTGTTGTCTTCTTGCTCTCTGTGATTTCACTGTTATGTTCTTTATTCAGATAAATCAATTATCTCTCAGTGTCAGAGGTTTTCTCAGTGTTTAGATGGAGAACATAACTTTATTCTTCTGTCTCTATTGAACTGAACGTGTATAGTCACATCATAGTTTAGACTGAGAGGTGCAAAGGTCTCCAATAAGATGCTAGATTCGGCTTTTCAGGCCGTTTAACGCCTGCTAGAGGAACAGGGTGTTGGTTCTCATGTGGAACAGTTAGCCGACAGCATTTGCTGCTTAATGGTTCAAAACTGAGTTCCTATGAGCAGAGATGACAACATGCAGGACACATAATTTCTGGTCTGCCTGCTCCATCTGAGCAGCTGCCATTGAGATGAATATGAATGCTAACAGATCCCCAGGTATATTAGCACTCGTTGTATAGAGGTGGTAGAGGGTGTAGATGAGTGCCAGGTTTGTTAGGATGAAAGTATGGATGGCGGGCAACAGGGGGGAAGAGTGGAGGGAGAGAAATATGATCTAAAAAGAAAACAGAGAGATTTTTCACTCACAGCGTGAAAAAACAGTGAAAAATAGAGGGATCACCTGAGAGAAAACAGTGTCGAAAGATGAGAGAGTGTGTGTGCCAAAGAACACTCACTCATTATGTTTTGACGAATCGTTTTTTCACACTTTACACCACAATATAACACACACACACACACACACACACACACACACTCATCTTTCTTCATTGGGCCTTAGAGGAGAAAAAGCAATATGAGCCTTTCAGAAGAAAATTACATCCATGGCTATTTGTGTGTCAGTGATCTTTTGTGTGTGTGTTAATGGTTTTATATGTTCCTGGATCATTCTCACTATGGAGTACATTTTTATATCCTTATTTTAAATGTCTTAAAGGGATAGTACGCCCAAAATGTTTTAATTCTGCCATCATTTACTCACCCTCATGTTGTTCCAAACCTGTATGGCTTCCTTTCTTCCGTGAAACACAAACGGAGATATGTTAGCAGAATGTTAGTCTAAGTCACCATTCAATTTTATTGCATCTTTTTTTCCTTACAATGAAAGCGAACGGTGACTGAAGCTGTCATTCTGCCTAACATCTCCTTTTTTGTACATTTGAGACTATATAGTATATGACCTGCTTTATCGCTTTGAGTCCCATTGATCCAGAATCTCATTTTGAGTTTTATGCACTAAAGTAAAATGAAAGGTGTCATTATGTGCCCCGTGTCGGTGATATAGTTGCAGTGTAAATATACACAGGTATATATTATAGAGACACAGTTCTCGTTGTATAGCTCCAGTTTGAAATGACAGCAGCTACATAGATTTGACACTCCACATTAACCTTGTGCGACCCCGCTTACATATGCGTTGACGTTGTATTATGGCTTCGCTCTTCGCTACGCATAATTTTTAATTCATTTAAAACAACTGATCTCAGGAGACTCTGGGCTGTCAGTAAAGGGTCAAACTTTCGACACACAGAGTCATGTGATAAAACAACATAGTGCCGATCTCAGCGGAGTTTGTCTTTGGGAGGAACGCCAACAAAAGTGCATCTGGTAAGAAATCTCATAAAGTTTTAACATTGAAACCTGTTTGAGTCAAACGAGTAGAGTCTCTAGTTTCATCCGTTATGCCATTTTTAAAACGTTATCGATTTATCGCGATTCAGCACACTACTGCGATGACCTCCTGCGAGAACTTCAGCGCTATTGTACTTTAGAAGTCCTATATTCACTGTGCATTGTCACATTGAGAATTAATGGGCTTTCAGAGGCTTTATATGGAGTTAGGATAAACGAAGGTGCATTTCTAATGGTAGCAGTTACGCTCGGGTCTCAGGAGGAGGTTAAAGAGCATAAAAACATTTATCGTTTTAATTTCATGATACCGTTGACATTATTTGTAAAGCAAAGACTTTGTTTTATCTAAAACAATGGAAAACACAAAGCAGTCTAAAATCAAGTTTTTTACCTAGTTTCATGTTTTTCCAAAAACGGGCCATTGCACGTTGACAGAGTGTGTCACATGTGTAAATGATCTCTGATATGATTGGCTAACCTCAGCGTACAGGAGTATTTCACACTACTGTCTATCAGGGCTGATATCCGTGTTAAGGCCCCTGCATAATTCCTATGAAATCCAAGAATGAACGTGTGTTGAACGTCATTTAGCACAAAATGTGTCCAATAAGAAGGTGTTTTTGGGTTCGCTTTGGTTGTTCGTAACAGCTCACCGGGGCGAACTTTCAGGAAATCATCTGACCGTCTGCTAAACACCTTCTTACTGTCATTAGTCCTCGTCATTGGTAGGTGTGACCTGGAGCTCCAGACAGCTAATTCCGGTTACATTCTTCAGTCAGATACGGTCAGTCAACATGAACACACCAGCGTGCGTTGTTATTAGCAAACTCAGCTGGTGCACACTCCATCTCTATGATCGGTCACGTAGAGACTTTTCCAAGAACATGTCAAGCATTTTTTGTTTTGTTTTGTTTATTGTGTACATAGTCTACAAAACGAATCAAATCTACTCAAATACTCTTTAAGTGCCCATTCACTCGTGCCTTTTGCAGCAAAAGCCGTTCAACCATATGCCCAAAGTAAGATATGCCTCTAACCATCAATCTTTTGTCTGTTTTCTACCCATTAACACTTTGTTATGTGGCTTTTCCACTGCACGGTACGGCTCGACTCTGCTCGCTTTTTGGGGGTTTTCCACTGTGGATGGTACCTGGTACTTTTTTTAGTACCACCTCGGTCGAGGTTCCAAGCGAGCCGAGCCAATACTAAATGTGACGTCAAAACCCTGCAGATCACTGATTGGTCAGAGAGAATCATCACTACCAGCGTCACTGGATTTGCGACATAGGACATCAACCCGCTAGTTTTAAAGTTAGCAACAGCGATAGCAGTATCATTTGTTCACGCGATTTCGAATTGTAAAAAGAAATGGCTGTGCGCAAAACCACGCCGTGGTCAATAAACAAGGTGCAGACGTTCCTCTCGTTAGTAGCCGAGCAGAGGATCCAACGAGAGCGGGATGGGGCGACGCAACTATGACGATCAGCATATAATCCCACCCACGTTGAGGCTGCACTAAACTGCAGTGGAAAAGCAATCTCAGAAAAATAAAGCGAGCAAAGTCGAGTCGAACTGTAACGTGCAGTGGAAAAGTGCCATTATACACCCATCTTTGCAGTAGTATCAGTGTCATCATTATTGACAATAACAGAGTGTAATCTAAACAAATAGTCAGGCTTCGCCCAGATGCTGTGCCAACAATTTTCAGTTTCCCTCCACAGCTGCAAAAGGTAAACAGGCAGACAGAATTACTTAAAGGAATAGCTGACCCAAAACTGAAAATTCTGTCATCATTTACTCACACTCATGTCCTTCCAAACATGTATGACTTTTTCTGTGGAACACAAAAGATGATATTTTAATGAATGTTTTTATCCATATAATGAGCTGTTTTGCTCATTTCCTTATATGGAGTAAAAAATACCTTCTTTTGAGTTCTGCAAAAGAAAGTCACATGGATTTGGAAGGACATGAGGTTGAGTTTATGATGACAGAATTTACATTTTTGGGTCCACTTTTCTATTAACAGTAAAGGTTATCACTATCTGAAACAGTCATTTTATAAGACTATTGTTATACTGCATGTTGCAAAAGTATCTACACTGCAAATTAAAACCGATATTACATTCTTTTTTTACTCAGCTATTGTTGTCTGTTCTCTTACCTTATCTTCAGTGAAGCCAGGCTGACAGTTGTCTTTACAGCCTTTTCCTCCTGTTGCAAACCAATTCCGGATTTATCTAACATTCCGTGTGATGATTATTTAATAATGCCCGTGAGTTGGGCCGTGTTCAGGCCTGCACTGCAAAAAGTACAAATCACACACAGAGCATTAATGCAAGCCCACATTATATTCATCAGTTGTATCACCGGTGTTGATCTGTAAGTAGATATCCAACATGACCAGAAGCTAACTTGGTGAGCTATACTGTTAATCATTGTGGTTATTTTCCTAAGCTAACGTTAGCTACATAGCTAATATTCATTTAGCCTAAGAAAATAACCACAATGAATGTTCAATGTAAACAGAAGTTACACCACATAATTATATATTCAGAATTAACACTTTAAAGCATGCCAAACATATGTTTGAAAATGTCTGCTGATATATTACCTCAGTTTCTTAAACTTGTTTCTGTTGAGGTCACACGTGCGCCGCTGAAGGTGATGCTGCTGCGATAAAGAGTAACATAACACGCTCACACTTAGAATAAGCAGGGGGAAATGAGAGTCCAAATAAATAACTAATTACATGTATAGGAAGATTGCATTGTGATGCTGTATATGCAGACTTAAGTGACTGGATGGGTAAAAATTACTCACCAAAAACGACCCATAGGGAGAACAGAATGTTGGTGAATACAAAGATGGTGGCGCAGTAGCTTCACTGTTGTGACGTCATGAGCAATCCAGTTATACATATAGATCAGTGGTTATCACATTACATTTTCAGAATATCACCACTTCTTGTTGCCCAACAAATTAGACATCTCTCTTTTTAGTTGAACACAAGGGTGTAGATTTGGCTTGAACATTGGGGGGGGGGGGGGTGTACTTGCTTGTTTTGAATATATTGGGGGGTGTACTTGCTTGTTTTGAATATATTGGGGGGGGTGTACTTGCTTGTTTTGAATATATTGGGGGGGTGTACTTGTTGTTTTGAATATATTGGGGGGGTGTACTTGTTGTTTTGAATATATTGGGGGGGGTGTACTTGCTTGGGGTTGTCACATGGGGTAAAATGTGGTTCTTGCTCTCAGTGGGGTGCGTGGCGAGTTGTGCGTGGATGCCGCGGAGAATAGCGTGAGCCTCCACACACGCTATATATCCGCGGTAACGTTCTCATCAAGCCACGTGATAAGATGCACGGATTGACAGTCTCAGACGTGGAGGCAACTGAGATTCGTCCTCCGCCACCCGGATTGAGGCGAGTCACTACGCCACCACGAGGACTTAGACATTTGAATTTGGGGAGAAAACAAAAATAAAAATAATAATAATAATAATTCGGCCCGCATAAGATTACGTTTAATCCAGACACGCCCAAACAGTGTGTGCATGCATGCAGGAGAGAGAGATTTTGGCTATTAATTTATTTTAGATGGCCAGATGTATTTTTGAAATATTTATATATTTAATATTAAGAATACATTTATTGAAAAGACGTTAGTTTATACAGTATGATTTGCTTGTTATGATTTCTGTGCTGATAATACACTGCAACTACAGTATATCACCCACTCTTAGCACAGATGCTATTAACCGTCCTTTAATTTCCTTCTAACCAGTTACCAAATGGAAAGGAAGCAGCAGAACGCCAGAACTGGGAAAAAATAAATAAATAAATAAATACTGTTTCTGCTCAGAGCAGACTGAAATGAATAACAATTATAAATTGATATATATATCACAATACTTTTCCCAAAATAGTGTATCAATACTTTTGATCCATTTATAGATTCATCTGTTTGTGTATTCATGTGTTGAAGGTGACTCCTCTACTTTACAGAAGTGTTCTGTCTCCGGACATCCTACTTTATACTCTGATTACCCATAATGCAATGTTGCCAACACACACGGCTTATGTAATTCCTTATTGGAAAGTGTGTGTGTGCGTGTAAACCTGAATTTGCTTTGTTGCCTGACTTTCTGAATTATCAGAAAAGCTGGGCCACTTTTTCTCATCTTTAAATCTCACACACACACACACACACACACACACACAGAGAGAGAGAGAGAGAGAGAGAGAGCATGCAGCCCTGTAGGATACAGTGTATTTTGATTAAATGAAGTAAAAAGGGCTCAAAGTTCAACACCGTGAAAGTGAAAAGAGACAAAAAGCAACGTGCAGCTAATTAATTAATGATCCTCATTATCAGTGTTTCCCTCTGTTATTCCTGCACTTAACGATAACTAAAGTAAGAGCTGTTTCAATCACACACTCGCGCTCTTGTTCTGTCTTTCACTGTAAGATTAATTAAACACTCTCTCTCATATGAAACCACTAATCGCACATGTGGCCTGCAGAGGCATCTCGTGTGTGTGCCTGCGCTATATTGGAACAGGGTCATTTTGATCACGTCATTGATATTTGTTTTCAGCATAAACCTCACTAAATTCAGTTTAGATCCTCCACTCTGACAGAAGATGAATGACTGAATATCTGATTGTATCATTCATCATCACTCTCCAAACCTTCCTGTTCACTCTTAAATCTGCTGGAAGTTTTCCCACCAGCTGTGAACACATGAACAACATGAACACACACACATCCCTGTTGATGTTCACATGCTCTTAATCAGAGGTGCCCAAACTTTTTCCTATGAAGGGCCAAAAATCAGACTTGATTGAGGGAAGTGGGCCAAAAGTAAACGTTGCATATATCAAACCGTATTATTTTAAAATTAAATATTAATACTGCAAAACACACAGAACTCTAAAATTAAAGTCATCAAGTGTCCTATACTTGCACAATGCACATCATTGATTTCAATATAATTTTTATGTATGTTGTGTCTTCTCATTTGTGAGTCACTTTGAATAAAATGTTTGCTAAAAATGTAAGCGTCTCTTAAAACATGGTTACTGTCTCTTTAAGAACAGTGCATCTCCTCACAGTGAACACATGGTACTTCTGTGCTGTTTTGGTGAGATGAAGATACAACGGCATGATGTAATACTATCAAGTAGGATATTGTTTTGTTTTGTGAAAGAAGATAATAAAGATATTTCTTATCATAGGGCTAGGTTACACATTGTCCTGTATTACCATTTATTGGGACTGCCAAATGTAATAGGATTATTGAATTAAACTATGCTGTAAAATTACATTTATTTGACATAAAAAGTGTTTTCCTGTTGAGATATCAAAAACTTGAATTGTACTTTTGCTTCTTTTATTAAGAGGCGATGGATTAAGGCTAAATGCATGACATTATGAAAGGAAATAAAAGCTATGAAGCAAATTTCTGCAAATTAAAATATTTAGAGGCCGATTAATTTTGTTGTCTCCAAAATATGATTATGATTAAGAACCTGCCAAAATATGGCATTGTATCTTATGTGTCTTATCTTAAAAAACTTGCAACAGATGTTATACACACCCTAAAATGGGTTTTAGTCAGAATAAGAAGATGAAATATGAAGAATTAGTTTAATGCATTACTGTTTTTGTCTAGCTGGCAGGGCAGAAAAGGAATTTTTTAGAGTACTGGTCTGTTTACTTATAGTGCTTGTCGTAATGTTGTGCGGTGTTTGGAATGAATGGAACCGTTGTTTATATTGAAATGCTCCCTCACCTGACTTTAACAAGCACTTCAGTGGTCACGTTCACACGGATATGAAATGTAGCTCAGTGGTAAAAGATGTTGGCTACCACCCCTGGAGTTCACTAGTTCGCTAGTTTGAATCCAGAGCATGCTGAGTGACTCCAGCCAGGTCTCCTAAGCAACCAAATTGGCCCGGTTGCTAGGGAGGGTAGAGTCACATGGCGTAACCTCCTCGTGGTCGCTATAATGTGGTTCTCGCTCTCGGTGGGGCACGTGGTGAGTTGAGCGTGGATGCTGCGGAGAATAGTGTGAAGACTCCACACGCGCTAGGTCTCCGCGGTAATGCGCTCAACAAGCCACGTGATAAGATGCGCGGATTGACAGTCTCAGACGCAGAGGCAACTGAGATTCGTCCTCCGCCACCCGGATTGAGGCAAGTCACTACGCCACCACGAGGACTTAAAGCGCATTGGGAATTGGGCATTCCAAATTGGGGAGAAAATCCCCCCAAAAAAGAGCTGCATCAATGGCATATTTTTTCCCCTCTTGTCATCTGTGGCAAGGCGGGCCAAATCAAAGGTCAACACGGGCCAGCTTTGACCTGCAGGCCCTAGTTTGGGCACCTCTGCTCTTAATGCTTGTGTTTCAGAGAGAGAGAGAGAGAGAGAGAAAGAGAGAGAGAGAGAACAGTGGAAGAGAGAGAGAGAGAGAGAGAGTGTGAGTGAGTGAGTGAGTGTGAGTGAGTGAGAGTGTGAGTGTGAGTGTGTTTTAATGATAGCACCCACTCAACATATGCCCAAAAACACAAATCCACACACTCTGGCTATGTTTGGAATAACACACTAATGTACTATTCTGTAGTATATACTATGTATACTGTGCCCAGTATGCACATTTACTGTATGCATGAAATATCCAGATGACCACATTCGCCAAAATATGCATTATATATATATTTGTAATTGATAAAAAATATATATATATTTTTTATTAATAGTGCAAAGACAACATACTGTTTATTTCCAAGATGATAACTGACTGCCACTTACTGTAAATGCAACATGATGAGGTCATGAAACATACTACTGTTTTAAATGTTTATTGTTGCATAATTCATAATCATTCATGTCTTATTGTTTTAAAAAATAGTAGGGCGTATACAGTGTATTAAGCACAGTATTTTAGTATGCTAGAATTCCATACGGAACATACAAACAAAAAAAAGGTCTTGATTTGCATTTACCGAAACTGCTCATTTAAAGAGATTAATTCTTTTAGCCAGACTCCCAGTTTAATTTTAATTAAGCAGCGCTGCAGGCGTACAAATGCAAACATGACGAGCCTCCATCAGGAATAGAATCTCAGCTGCAGTATGTCAAAGTCCTCAGATAAGAGCAAATTAACTCAACCATCTGTCTGCACAAGAACCTGTTCACAAAGCCTGAGGAACTGGTGACCAGATCTGATAAACAGTTACTGGAATTTAATGGCTGAAAGAAATTATACATATTTCACATATGTCTTAATATTTATGTATTTGCTCAGAAATGGCTTACAGGTGCATTTTTATTTTCATCAGAGGAACCATAATTTCACAGAAACAGCCATTGTTGCCAAGTAGATTCAGAATGTTTACTGCAAGAACTACAACTGAGTCACAACCTAGTTAAAAATAATCAAGACTTCAAATTTCAAATCCAGTTTTCTACACTGTTTTCTACAGCGCGCACATACTTTATTTAATTAAATCAAACCCTTCAAACCTCCAATTTTATTTTGATTGATCGTACAGCCATTGATACAGTCAGCAAGGAGGTCCCGCACACTCAGGGTGGAAAGCAAAGCCCTGTAATCAAAGTTACCCATTCAGTTCTATGAGGAAAACGCAGAGAACTGAATTTTTATAGACAAATATAGAAGCCGAAAGAAGAGTGAGGAACACAAAAGGAGACATTTTAAAGAATCTGTAAGCTGCCCTTTTCTATAAAATGAAATGAGAATAATTAAACCTGACTGTGACGAGTCGTATTGGCTACACTGTAAAAAAAAAAATTGTTTTCCCCAGGAGGTCTCCCATCCAGGTACTGATCAGACTCATCCCTTCTTAGCTTCAGTGGGTAACTAGGCGAGAGCTGCAGGGTGGTATGGCTGCTGGCCAGAAATGATAAACTTGATATAAACTGTAAAACCTTCTTCAGAAACCTTCTGAAACTGTGAAAATCTGCTTTTTACTTTATAATGTATTGTTTATCACCATAGTAATTACTAAAGAGCATATGATGACATGAAGTTCATCAATAATGACTCTTCCAGGAGCAATGACTAATAAACATGTAGAGACAGTGCTCAGTGTCACTCACACAAACACTAAACACCATCAGGGTAACACATGTGACATTAAAATAATGCAGTAAACACTAAACTACATTAAATATAACACAGAACACCCCAATGTACATAACTGAAGAAACAACTATTCCCATCAAATATAATGAAATATGATGGGTCACGCAGGGAATTCTGGGAATGCCCGATTATTGTTTTTTATCGTAATTTTAACAATAATTTACCGTAAATAGTACATGTACTCTCTTATTAAACATAATACAATTTTTAACGTTAATTATATGGGAAAATCATAATTTTTACATCAACATTTTTTTCGTTTTTTATGTCATGTCTTTTTAAATGTATTAAAATATTTTTACGTAGTTTTTGTACGGTAACTACTCGTTAACCAATTAAAAAAAAAAATACTGTAGCATTTTTACAGTCCTTTACCGTTAAAGTACTGTACTATTACTTTCTATTGATACAGATTTCCCGATTCGATTCCATAACATTCACAAGCTCTTGATTCAATTTGATTTCCATTTTTGATTTGATTCCACATTGGTATATCAAGTAAAATCTTAATTTTGCTTACATATGAAAGAAATTTGCACTGAGCTAATGCTGTAATCTATACTGGGGACCTAATAACAAGGTACATTGTGAAAATATTCTTAGTGTTTTTACTGGTCGAATAATTAAATCTGAAAGAGTACTCGATTAATCGATTATTTGTGCACATCCCTTATGTGCCGAGTGAAATTGAAACATTAACCCTAGTCGCATAGCGTGAAATTTGGATGCATATGTCAGTGATTTACTCGCATTGTAGAGTTGCTGCATAGAGTAAAAGATCAATCTTAAGATTGAAGAACTGATATTAAGATCAAATCAACATCACGATGCTTTGCAAAATCAATATTTGTAACACTTTCTGTGAAGCCCATATTTATAGTGCATTGTAAAGGTATTCATAATGTCTCATAATACACATTAATACACATAATTGTAACTAGTTATTATATATTAGAATATTTAACCTATTTATAGTTATGTCTTAAAGTGTATAATGCATTATAGCACAATCATCATACAATTTTATATATATACTGTACATACACAACACACAGATACAGTATATATACATATATATGTACATACACAGATATGGTATATATATATATATAGTACATACACACAGATACAGTGTGTATATATATATATATATATATTTACTGTACATACACACAGAGATACGGTATATATACATATATATATACTGTACATACACACAGATACAGTGTATATACGTGTGTGTGTGTGTGTATATATATACTGTTCATACACACAGATACAATGTATATATGTACATACACACACAGATATGGTATATATATATATATATATATATATATAGTACATACAGATACAGTGTGTGTATATATACTGTACATACACATGCACTTGCAATTTTTTGACATCATATTTATTTGTTAATACATGAAATTTGTATATTTTTAAAAACTAAATGTAACCAAAGTGATGAAAAACTACTGATAAAAAACATTAACTGAGAGAGAATTTCTTTCATTTGTAAGCAAAATGGACATAACTGAAATATACCTATATTTATTGGAATGAAATTGAGGGCATGTGAATCATAAGGAAATCGAACCATGATATTGTCGATCACAACATCCTTATTACAAAACTGCAAATATATGGCTTTCATGATGTTGCTCTAAAATGCCTGGTTGATTATATAAAGGACAGAGAACAGTATGCATCTATTAATAAGCATATAGAGCTAAGCTACTCTGTGGGGTTCCTCAGGGACCCGTCCTTGGACCTCTGTTGTTTTTGAGTTATATGAATGAAATTCCTTTTATTTGTCTTGTTGTTTCACATGAAAACTTTATTACACTGATTCGAGAAGTAAATGAAGAGCTATCATCTATCTCCAAATGGTTTCAGATGAACAAACTTTCTCTTAATATAAAAAAATATATAATTTTATTATATTTTGTAATACAAATAAAAAGTACAGATAAAGCCAAATTATTCATAGACAACACTGAAATAACTCCGGTTCCTTGTATTAAATTCCTAGGAGTGATAGTAGATGATAAATGAACATGGAAATAACATATTGAA
Source organism: Myxocyprinus asiaticus (assembly GCF_019703515.2). Classification (NCBI taxonomy): domain Eukaryota; kingdom Metazoa; phylum Chordata; class Actinopteri; order Cypriniformes; family Catostomidae; genus Myxocyprinus; species Myxocyprinus asiaticus. The sequence goes on along the minus strand of NC_059370.1, from coordinate 44,024,482 downwards.
CTGATTTGTAAAAAGACAGTTTAGTCAACTGGTATTCTAAGTAGATTTCGCTCATCGATTAATCATTCTTGCATTTTAATTCATTACTACAGCTTAATTTATCCTTATATTATCTATTGTAATATTGTTTTGTTATGTCTATTGTTTTGTACAGGGGAGGTATCTCTATAAGCCATTTTGGCTTCAAGCCTCTCCTGCACAATGTTCTAATTTTTTTATTTTAATTATTTTTGTCTTTTATTGTTTTGTGCTAATGCAATAAAAATATTGTGATGTATCGTAATATATCGTATCGTGACATATGATACGTATCGTATTGTGAGGTGGCTAACAATACCCAGCCCTATGTGATTCATTATGTGCTAAAAGTGAGTTAAATGTTCTCCCAAACAGATGAGTTTTTTTTATTTTTATTTTTTATTTGGAATGCTCAATTCCCAATGCGCTCTAAGTCCTCGTGGTGGCGTAGTGACTCGCCTCAATCCGGGTGGTGGAGGACGAATCTCAGTTGCCTCCGCGTCTGAGACCATCAATCTGTGCATCTTATCACATGGCTTGTTGAGCGCGTTACCACGGAGACGTAGTGCGTGTGGAGGCTCACACTATTCACCGCAGCATCCACGCTCAACTCACCACGCGCCCCACTGAGAGCGAGAACCACATTATAGCGACCACGAGGAGGTTACCCCATGTGACTCTACCCTCCCTAGCAACCGGGCCAATTTGGTTGCTTAGGAGACCTGGCTGGAGTCACTCAGCACACCCTGGATTCGAACTCACGACTCCAGGTGTGGTAGTTAACAGATACGGTTTTTAAGGTTAATGCTCTATCAAGTTTTTAAATCAACAAAACTGACCTCCCTACCCTAAACCTTAAACCTAAGTTAACATTGTGTGAGCATGAAAAGTAAGTGTTTATGAACTGATAATCTACCGTTTTACTCTTGATTTGTGTTGTAGCGCCTCTAGTGTTCATTTCACCAGGAAACTGCTGTGATATGTACAACGAGCCACGTAAAAATCATTTT
>NC_059370.1:43978454-44020954 GCF_019703515.2 Myxocyprinus asiaticus | reverse complement strand
AGTCCACTACGCCACCACCACTCCAGAGATATCTCACTAGTCTCTGTGACAGCTGTAGACTTTGTAAACAGCAAACAAAACGCTTTTCACCTGTCAATCATTTTGCTCGTTCTTATTTGAAGCGGATCATTGAGGCTATGATTCATAATGTTTGTCAGTTGAGGGCGCTATTGTGCCACTGTTGAATTTGACAGCCACAGGAGTAAACAAAGATGCTCTTTTGCTCAGTTTTGGTTTCAAAATTATCTTTGGAGGGCGGGGTTTTGGAATGAGGGGGTGTGGCTAATTCAGCGGCTCAGTCACGTAAAAGCCTTTAACCTAAAACCGCTTACAGCACCTTTAATTCTTCTGTTAAAACTCATTTATTATTTGCGCTGTGAAGTTGTTTAAATCTTCTATTTTAAAGTCATTTAAGGGTTTTAGGGTTTATGGTGTTACGTCATCATGGCAACGAACTTTACACAGAAAGAGTTAATAAGTGAGTGTCTGTGTGTTTGTTTGTGTGTGTGTGTGTGTGTGAGTGTGTGTGTTTGTGTGTGTGTTCAGTGCTGTTCTGTTGTTTATAGAAGGGTTTTTGTGTGTAACTAGACTGTAATGAGCTTGGCAAACATTAAAAGAAGAATTTTTACCCCCAGCTGGATTTACAGACCTCTACTTGCTTGTGTGTGTGTATTCTTACAGTGCTTGCAAGCAACACTTTTTATTTGTTTCATTCAGCTTGCATTTACTCCCTTTAAACCTTGTTTTGTTGATAATTTTGGTCTTGGGTGTTCTGTAGGTCTGACGTTTTCTTCTGATCAACGTTACTTTTTTAGAAGTTTAAGATTAAAGTTTGAAAAAAAGTGTGTGAAAACATACTGACTGAATTGGTATTTGTCTTTCTGACCTCTATTTAAATATCTATAGCTGCCTATACGTTGTACTGACGGCGTTGCTTTGTGTTAATTCTCACAAACAGCCGACAGAAAATCAAAGGTGTGTGCTGAGTGTCATGACAACATTATCCCTTGTGTTGTGTTCATTTTGTGCTAACACATTTTGTGTTCCCGGTCAAAAATGACCGGCCCACTAAGATTGTTTACATACTTCTCATACTACATATATTATCACAAGATATTGCATTGGATATTTTTATCAACTTCTTTTTTAGTAATAACTTCTTATTTAATAATTTTAGTCATTTTTTTTATCCCCTTTCCTCCCAATTTGGAATGCCCAATTCCCACTACTTAGTAGGTCCTCGTGGTGGTGCGGTTACTCACCTCAATCCGGGTGGCGGAGGACAAGTCTCAGTTGCCTCCGCTTCTGAGACCGTCAATCCGTGCATCTTATCACGTGATTCATTGTGCATGACACCGCGGAGACTCACAGCATATGGAGGCTCATGCTACTCTCCGCGATCCACGCACAACTTACCACACACCCCATTGAGCGTGAGAACCACTAATTGCGACCACGAGGAGTTTACCCCATGTGACTCTACCCTACCTAGCAACCGGGCCAATTTGGTTGCTTAGGAGACCTGGATGGAGTCACTCAGCACACCCTGGATTTGAACTCGCGACTCCAGGGGTGATAGTCAGCGTCAATACTCGCTGAGCTACCCAGGCCCCCTGTACTCCTTTTTTGAACATTTTTAAAATTATATATTTTTATTGATAGAAAGATTAATTGAACTGAGCTTAGGCCCGTGGAGGGCACTCCCAGCGGAAGACAAAAAAAATATATATATAATAATTACATGATAAATTAATAACCACTTGCTTGATCTGAAAAAAAAAGGGTGTAATTTTAAAGCTTAAAAATCTGAACTTTCCAATCAGTATAGCTGATCCTACCAATTCTTAAAAAAATGCTTTTAATTTGCTGACATATAAGAACTGTTTCATTCTCATCATTTGCAAATTTGTCATCACAACAATTATATTCAGAGTTGGTAAAAACATAAAAAAGATGAGATATCCATGTGTTATATATCGTTGGAAAGGTCTCAATTAGTAAAATGCAAAGAGCAAATTTGTTTCAATCAGAGGTCAAACTGCAGTGAGTATTAGTGTATTAAATTCCCACTGACACATAAATATAATAAACAGGAGTGGCTTTTTGTCACGTTTTTCCTTATTGCTTCCTGAAATATATATTTAACATAGACAATGACATATCATAACTTACAGCAGATGATCCCGATTCAAACGAGCCCAAATACAACATAATATGATGAGTAGATCTTGAAATATTCCTCAAAGAGTGTACATGGAAAGATGATGCACAAAAGGGTGTGTGTGTGTGTGTGTGTTTGTGTATGTGCACATGTTCGAGGACTTTGTGTGTGCAAACACACATCCACAAACATGTGCTCATCTAAAAGATTGGGATGCTCCTGAACACTTAATATTTCTGTATTTTGTAGTCTAATCCATTCATTTCCAACGGCCGGTCATTTGTGACCGGGAACACAACAAGTGTGACAAAGTGAAATAAAACCAAAAAAAATGTTAAGAAAATGGTCAACTTTTATAAAACGTTAAATCTGTTCTTTTACTGCCTTGCAAGCACTGCTTTCCTTCAGGAAATGCAAATCTAGCTGTTGTTGTGTAATTGTTATGGTCACACACTCTCTCTGTTGTTTTCTGTGATGAAGCTCTTCTCGTTTAGTGTCTGTGTCTCATTAAAATCGTGTAGTTTCATTATTATTCAGCTCTGTGTGTTCAGCAGGTTAATTACTGCAGTCTTAAAGACTCTTGATCTTGGATCAGTACAGATCAGACGCCACGGTAACAAGACTTACTTAACTGCAGACTGTTTTCTACACATTCAACTCGCGCTGCATCCCAATTAGCATACTATCCATATGATATCGTATGCCAGATTAGGATTTGTGTGTCCCAGATTATATTGTGTTGAAAGTAGTATGCCAGTGGTGATCGTGTAATACTCGCAATGTATTTTTGAAGTGAGGAGTTTGTAACAGTTCCCTTTCAACTTATTTTGACATAAAATGGTGAGGTATGTGACCAAAGCTGTTGGAGTTCTTAAACGTATCAATCTAAAAATGAAGTAATATGGTAATAAATGTAGCTAGATTCAAATGCTTGCATGCAAGCACAATCAGTGACAAATTGGTCTGTGGTATCAAGACACAATTTTCTGATATGATCGTTTGTCCCTATACTGCTGTACACTCTTACTTTCCATCACCAGCATAGTGCATACTTTTAGCATGTAGTGCAAATATGCAAACTGGGATTCGGCCCATTGAGCAGCAAATGTTGTCTGCTGTTTCCTGTGAGACACAAAAGGGTCTTTCCAAGCCTGCCTCATGGCAAGTCGTAATAATAGTACAAATCATACGAGATGGCTCATACAGAGATGTACGACTTTCACACCCATAGAGAAAAATAAACGCACCAGCAAATGAGGTTATAACCCCAAACCTAAACTTAACCATGGTTTTAATAGGAAAATAACTTTTGTGTACTATTTCGTCATCTCGTACAAATTATTACGAGGTGTCATGAGACTATGTTGATTAGAGGTAGACCGATATGTCAGATTTACAGAGTAATCGGTGCGGATAGTTGCTTTTTGGAAATGTAAGCGCAGCGTAGTTCTAGCGGGAAGACTAGCAGCTGTACATCATCGCACCATTAGCTAGGTAACTCCTAGCCAATCACATGTAAGCCATTGCTTTATAAGTCTGCTCACAATCTATCACATTGCTGTTTCAGTGTGCTAACACGGCAACCTCCACCACCCCACCACCACCAGTTGAGTCCCGTCCTGCACGGGGGTAGGCCCCTCGCCCCTGCCTCCTATCTCTAGCAGGATATGACGGTTCCGAGTACAACTTCTTCGGAACGCCAGATGGGGCTTACGCCAAAGAGAGACATTACATTTCTGTTTTATATTCATCAAATAAATGTCATCTTAAATTTCACTCAAGTCTGCGAGTCTTTCTGATAGAACTATCGTTATCGGCAAAAATCTATGACGATATTTGCCGATAGTTTTTTCATAATTTTGTCATTTCAAAATAAGAGTCCCTGATGTGTTTCAGGCTTGTTTATACTTAAAAGTCCCAACGTTATACACCAAAATTTTCTCGTTATTTTTGGATTTTGGGTTAAACCAAAAACAATAAACTGCATCTGGGATTTTATTCATTTAGGACTCTTTGTCTGTGCCCATCATAGTAAGGAAAGTATACGATTTTTTTTTTTTTTTTTTGACATTCTATAAACCAATTTTAAAAACTATCGGCCGATTAATCGGTTATCGGCCTTTCCTGCCACCTATTTTGGTATCGGCAAAATCCACTATTGGTTGACCACTATTGTTGGTCTAACATTCAGGCTGCTAAGCCCCACTTGTTTTAGGAAGCCTGTTTCGTTATTATCTTAATCTTTTTTTTTTGTTGTTTTTTTTTGGAATGCCCAATTTCCAATGTGCTTTTAAGTCCTCGTGGTGGCGTAGTGACTCACCTCAGTCCGGGTGGCGGAGGACGAATCCCAGTTGCCTCCGCGTCTGAGACTGTCAACCCGCGCATCTTATCACGTGGCTTGTTGAGCGCGTGCCATGGAGGAAGTTACCCCATGTGACTCTACCCTCCCTAGCAACCGGGCCAATTTGGTTGCTTAGGAGACCTGGCTGGAGTCACTCAGCACGCCCTTGAACTAGTGAGCTAGCGAACTCCAGGGGTGGTAGCCAGCGTATTTTACCACTGAGCTACCCAGGCCCCCATTATTATCTTAATCTTTATATTAATCCCAATCTCTTTGCCGTGTTTTTTTGAATTTACTGCATTGGCCGTTACAACAGTTTCAATGAGAGTTTGACAGCTGGTTAATCTTCAGCTATTTCTTATTAAATATTACACTTTATTAATGCCTTTCCAGACAGAGCAGTTTACAAGACAAACACACATAGAGTGAGAGTAATCTCCATAAATCCCTCCTATTGGCTGACAGTGTTTATTTTGCTTTATGAATAGTGTAAAAAGCATTAAGATTGGACTACAGAACACACACAGGGAAATTATGTAAATAAAGCAGAGCAGATATCTCTCTCTCTCTCTCTCCCTGCAGTATAATAGAGGAATTACACTGCTGTGTTATCTTGTTTCTGAACAGAGGCCGAAATAATCCCACACTTACAGATACAGACACACTCACACACTGTTATATAGTGAAAATGTTTGAGTTTCTTTGTTTATTATAGTGTTGACTAACTAAACAAGTTCTGCTTTTTCTTCTCTCTTTTACATATGCACACATTAATACAAAGCAATTATTGCAAAATATCTGCAGGAGGCTACATAAATGAAACAGATGAAGTGTAGTCGGCTGTGTACTAGAACGTTCCATATTTGACATGCTGCAAAAGCGGCACTTTATTTTGAACAAACATCTGAAATAACAACATGAATTTATTTCACTGTTTTTTGTTTTTTTTATTTATGTAACCCAGGGGCGGACTGGCCATGGGGAGAACCGGGACTTTTCCCGGTGAGCCGGCCGCAAAACGGGGCCGAACGGCGATAAGCTGAAACGGGCTGCCGCATTATGCCAAACGTGCTGCGACTAGCTGAAGAGGGCCGAAAAACGGTGCCGCAATATGCAGAAAAGGACAGCGAATTCCCCCCCAATTAAGGAACATTTATATGGCTCCTTTGTGATAAAACGTGCATTCCGGTGGCAATTAATTCAGTGAGGGGATCACATGATATTCCAACATGGCAAATGGCTTTAACAAAGTGACAGTTTTATTAATGTTGTTAATTTTAAACAGTTATCTGAAACAAGCCACAGTTCTGCCAAATGCTCAAATTCTCATTACTGCTGGAAGTGTCAAATAGTACCCCTACAACACTGTTCAATTCCTCCTTGTAATCGCAGGGATGACGATTTGGACGAGAATTAAATTGCCACACAACCTTTTGTTTGTCAAAAACAGTATGTAATTCATCTGGGAATTTTCTCCTGGGGGAAAATCACTGACATTTCTAACTCGGACGGCAATAAAACCACAAACTATTACATGCTGAAATTTCTTAATGTCCCCACAAAAAAACTTTTCATTCTCCTACCGTTTCAATTCTGTATCATTGCAATCACACACACACAGATTCAAACCATTGACTTTCCACAGGAAAAATCACAAGTGAGATCTCTTTAAAATCTCAGTTGTTTCTCCTAAAAAAGACTCACGTAATCTCACTTGTCTCCTTTAGAGTTTCACAAGAGACCTCAACGATATCTCAAACTGTGCTCAGATTTGCCAAGATACCAAAGTCTGCTATCAAAACTTAGAGATAAATAAAAGTCAATATGAACTCAATCATTTCTTTTCACATTATGTATTAAGCTGTGCTTATTAATTATGTAGGAAATATGAAACATTGATTTGGACTATCTGGCAAAATACAACACAACTAGTGACAATAGCAGACCTGTAATCTGGAAAATACAGTATGCTGCACATACAAACCTCAACACGACTTCTCCCCTTCATTCTGCTCAAACCATGAAATGATGTGCTTGTGTACTTATTTTCCCACACAAAAAAAATGCAAAAAACAATACTCTCATGCTGTGAGACAAGGAGGAGGGCGTGGCCAGGCAGTGATGGTGCACGGCTGGCGCTGAATCAGCTGATCATCCGGAAAGCAAGATAAAGGGGAGCCGGGGGTGCCAGTTCTTGAGAGAGAGAGAGACGCACGCAACCGTGTTGTGTGTGTCCATTTTTCTTATGGTTTATGTTTGTTTTATGTTGAGTTTTGAATTAAAACTTTATATTGACTGTTCAGCCGGTTCTCGCCGCCTCCTTGCCCATCCTTATACTGTTACAATGGTGCCGAAACCCAGGAGGGAGGAGGAATGCGCTGTCACGGGGTCCTCGCCGCTGCCATCTGCCAGGGGAGCAGCGTGGCTGTCTGCCTGGGGACAGAGGGGTCGCTGCCGGCCGCCGAGAGCCGAAGGAACCGCTGCCGTCTGCCGAAGAAGGGGAGGAGCAGTTCCGTCTGCCAGGGGCCAGAGGACTCGCTGCCATCCACCTGGGGAGGAGCGAGCTGGCGTCCACCAGAGGGCGGAGGAGCGATTGATGTCTGGGCGATGGTGTGTCCAGGAGCCGTCAAGCAAGTTCTCCTCTCTCTCTCTCTCTCTCTCTCTCTGTGTGTGTCTCCGCTCGTCCTTTCCCTCTCCCCATGCCTCCCCTCATCTCATTCACAGGAGGCGGGGCGGACCGCTGGCTGACAGAACGGCCGGAAGGGCAGCGTCTCCCCTCCAGAGATGGGGGGGGGGGGGTTATTCAGACCAGTGGCTCCCCGGCCTGTATTGGGTGGGGAAGGAGTGTGACGAGGAGGGCGTGGCACGGCCGCCGCTGAATCAGCTGATCAGCGGAAGAGCGAGATAAAGGGGAGCTGGAGGTGCCAGGTTGAGAGAGAGAGAGAGAGAGAGATGCACACGGCCGCATTGTGTGTGTGTCTGTTTGGTTTAAGTTGAGTTTTGCATTAAAACTTTATCTTGACTGTTCAGCCGGTTACCACCTCCTCCTTGCCCATCCTTATACTGTTACACGTCTATTCATTACTATAGGCTGTTATAAAATAATGTTACAAAATGCACAAAAGATTTCATAATCAAAATATAATGCATCATATTTTGTCATTATGTGAAGATTTGCTTCCCAACTCAATGGAAGAATGGGCACAACGCGCGTCTGTCTGTTCTTCCTTCAGGTTACCGTAGTAATCTTGAGTTTTTCCCCAAACGTTCGCTCTTGTGAGGAAAGCTGCGATGCTCCATATTGTTGTTTCTGTGATGATTCATGAAGTGTTCCATTCAACTCAGAGAATCAGAATTTCCACCTTTCAACTGGGAAAAGCACAACGGAATGACACTTTATGTCGGACTTCTAACTTGGAAACTCGTGCGGAAATCTTCAACTCCCATTTCTTCGAGATGCAGGTGTGTGTTACGTCACGCAAACATTTCGGCACCCAGGGCAGGGAGTTTTACAGTCAGTGACAAACATTCACTTTTATTAAATAATATCCATTAACGAGTCAAAGTTCTTACGTTAAATGATAGTAAAACGTGTTTAGTAAACGTTTTGCAGAGACAGGTGTTAATTACACTCTCTTTTGATGATTGTAACGATAGCATTGCAGCGTCGTATCAGTTTGGTTGCTATGAGTAGTTATTAATTATTTTGAGGATTTCTTTTTCAGCACGGAACGTCAAAAGTATGCCAAAACGTGTATGCATTATTATTTAAGCGACTCGAGCATGCATACAGTAATTTACTCATTTATGTTCTCCCTGCAATGCAGGCAACATGTATAATAAATAATATGCATCTACATTTCAACATGTTTTATATGCTTTAAACTCATTTTTGATGCTACAATAATTTAATAAATACTTTTGAATCCAGAAATTACATTGCTTGCATTGCTTGTGTTTATTTATGAAACATATAGTTAGCATTTTGGCTGTGTACTCTCAGAATGATGCAGAAACACCAACGCAGAACTATAAATGCAAACCAACACAGGTCAGATCAAACGTCCACTCTATGTATTGTGTTGTACTATCATCAACAGATTAATACATCACATGGCACACCTGCAGTGTAGACAGTTTTATTAAGCTTTCTGATTGAGGCAAAGCCAGTTTAGTTTTTGTTTAAACTAATAGAATAATCACTTTTATTACCATTTTTGGACATGTGGGCTACCCATTCAAAACTATGACTACCTTTACCAGGGGTTCATTTTTTAGGGAATTTTATAGGAGGTAATACCAGTCCGTAAAAAGTTTGGAAAAATTACTGATGACCAATTCGGACGAGATTAAAATGACGGAGAAACTCCTGCAATTGTTATGTAAAATGTCTGAATAAGGCTTTTCTGTCTGTTGTTCTCTGTTTTCTTCACATTTAAACTTGGGCAAATATGTTTTGTCTTGCTCTCTCTCTGTACTGGGATTTTAAAGAAACAGTTCTTTGTAAATATGATTGTAAATTAAGGGAAAGTAAACGAATAGTTTGGAGTGTGTAAAGATCCGAATGTAATCAGTGTCTCTTTGTTCTGTTGTTTATTGTTTCAGAGTGAGTCTTGCTTGAATATTGTGAATCCAGACAAATAAATGAAATATATCATCACTAAACACATGCTCATATAAAGTGTTTGTGTGTTGTGTGTGTGTGTCTGTGTGTGTCTGTGTGTCTGTCTGTGTGTTTGTGTGTGTGTGTCTGTGTGTGTCTGTGTGTCTGTCTGTGTGTGTCTGTCTGTGTGTGTGTCTGTGTCTGTCTGTGTGTGTGTCTGTCTGTGTTTGTATGTGTGTCTATGTTTGTGTGTCTGTGTGTGTGTGTGTGTGTGTCTGTGTGTGTGTGTGTGTGTGTGTCTCTGTGTGTGTGTGTGTGTCTGTCTGTGTGTGTGTGTCTGTCTGTCTGTCTGTGTGTGTGTGTGTGTGTTTGTATGTGTGTCTATGTTTGTGTGTGTGTGTGTGTGTGTCTGTCTGTGTGTCTGTGTGTGTGTGTGTGTGTGTGTCTGTCTGTGTGTCTGTGTGTGTGTGTGTGTGTGTCTGTCTGTCTGTCTGTCTGTGTGTGTGTGTTTGTATGTGTGTCTATGTTTGTGTGTCTGTGTGTGTGTGTGTGTGTGTGTCTGTCTGTGTCTGTGTCTGTGTGTGTGTCTGTGTGTGTATGTGTGTCTGTCTGTGTGTGTCTGTCTGTCTGTGTGTGTTTGTGTGTGTCTGTGTGTTTGTGTGTGTATGTGTGTGTGTGTGTGTGTCTGTCTGTCTGTCTGTCTGTGTGTTTGTGTGTGTCTGTCTGTCTGTGTGTGTGTGTGTTTGCATGTGTGTCTATGTTTGTGTGTCTGTGTGTGTGTGTGTGTCTGTCTGTGTGTGTCTGTCTGTCTGTGTGTGTTTGTGTGTGTCTGTCTGTCTGTCTGTGTGTGTGTGTGTGTGTGTGTGCTGTCTGTCTGTCTGTCTGTCTGTGTGTTTGTGTGTGTCTGTCTGTCTGTGTGTGTGTGTTTGTATGTGTGTCTGTGTGTGTGTGTCTGTGTGTGTGTGTCTGTGTGTTTGTGTGTCTGTATGTGTGTGTGTGTGTGTGTGTGTGTGTGTGTGTGTGTGTGTGTGTGTGTGTGTGTGTAGGCTGCAGTGACGCTGATCTGAGAAGTTTAGCGTCCAGACTGAAAGACTGGTTCGGGGTTTTGCACACAGACGCCAAAAGAGACCTTAAAACCACCACAAGCGACACAGCACAGGGACGTAAGTGAACATATTGTCTCATTCCTCTGTATATTAATTCATTCATTCATATTTTTTATTATGTTTTTAACCCTCGAGACCTCTTTTTTCCACCTTGAAAGTGTTTTTAGGAAGCAAAAGATGATAGAAATCTCAAAACCAATGTTGCAGTCTCTGAGGGTTACATTTATTTATTTGTTAAATATGTTTTACGCTTTTTATTTTTTCCTTTCTATCTTTAATTTGATTGAAGGCATTCTCAAATCCTGCATTGCTGTTCTCTCATTTAAAAAACAACCATTTAAAACAAACATGTGCTAAATGGATTTGAGAGTACAATGCTCTTATAGGTAGCTAAAAACATTATTAAATTAACCAAAATATTGAATAAATGAGCATGCAGGTCAAGGGGATGTGTATCATTTTGTAAATTACATCTGCAGAACTTTCTGCTGAATTTTTTGGGCAAAGATTTCTTGAAATCTTGACATCATGCAATTTACTGATAGAAAATGAGATGCACACAAAATTGCTGAAATTAAATGAACCTTTTTTTTGTGCACAATAGTTACAGTACTTAAAATGTGCATTATCCATTGATTGGTCAGACATTTCTTTGAATTTGCCATGTGGACAGCGTTAACGCCTATGCCGATACTCTCAAAATAGTTTCTTTGGATTGACCGATATACCATTAATGTTCCTAATACAAACCTCAACTTTATTCAGCGTCACATACAGTTAAAGGCCGTTTGTGTCTCTCCTGCAGGTTTTGACACCAGTATATTGCCCATCTGTAAAGATTCTCTCGGGTGGATGTTCAACAAGCTGGACATGAACTATGACCTCCTCCTCGACCAATCAGAGCTCAGCGCCATTTACCTCGACAAATACGAGCTGTGCATGCGACCGCTGTTCAACTCCTGCGACTCCTTTAAAGACGGAAAACTCTCCAACAATGAGTGGTGTTACTGTTTCCAAAAACCCGACGGTGAGCACGCCGTACGCTGAGATCTTTATACGATTAAAAGGATATTCTACATCTGTCACATGCTGTCGATTACCACAGACAATAATTAGCATTAGTTAATCCATTAGGTATCACGAACTTATAATGAACAATTATTTTTACAGCATTTATTGGTTATTGTTCATTTATAAATGGGTGTTTCTTCAACTCTTCTAGAAAGTAAAGTCTCGTTAAACGTGTTTTACACTCTCACTAGTTTATTTAATTTGTATTCTAACAATGTCCGACAGTCTGTGTACATGCATCACAGCAGAGTCATTTCCAGTGCAACTCAAATTCTGTATTGAGTTTAATAGAATTTTTTTAATACATTTTTTTTATGTTTTTCATATAAAACGAGCGACTCTTTTGTCTTGCTAAGGTTAATTTCATAGCTAAAATTTTATGCATCCTAAATACTCACAATTAAATAATATTTTCACACTTTTTTCATAAATTTCAGCTTGATTGGAAATGACGGACAATTCAAAAGTGACATTTCCCTTGATTTCAACTGAAGCATGCTCTTCACCGACACTTTTGTGCACTTGGTTATCAATTACACTCACTTTTGCTCAAACTTTATTAAGGGCGATATTGTTTGGTGTGGTGGAAATGACGCCACAACTGTGGGACTGTCGTAAGATTTGAAAGATCGGTTTATGTTTGATGATCATAGTTTAAACACGCAATAATTTAGTATTTTTATGATAGATTTTCATAGTTTAATATTGACTGTCTGGGTCTGGGGACGAGGCAAAAACAGTCAAATCTAAACATAAAAAGCATTTGAAATCCGTAATTTCATCAAGAAACACCCAAATGAACTGCTGTGTGTTAGTTCATAATGCATTAGCTAATGTTAATGCACACATTCGTAGAAATGTACATTAATCAAGATTAATAAATGCTGTGAAAATGATGTTTTATAGTAACTATTGCATTAACTCATGTTAAAAGAACAGTTCACCTTAAAGGTGCACTAAGTATGATTTTAGCAAGGCTCTTACTCGTCCCATCAGTCCTAGAAATACTTGTGGTTTTGGACTCTGTACTGACAGCCATCGTCCTGGAGTATTGCTTAATCACAGTGGACATTTTATCTTTCCACTCTTACTCATTCTGGTGGATCACACTCCTGTTTATCAATACCGTACCATCACTGGTACCACTGACGACCACTGCATGACACAGTGTCATGTGTTGTCAACATGGCAGCGCCCATGAGGGGGCGACCCGCTCCATGTAAAACTAAACAGCTTTTATAGGGTTTCTGACATGACTTGAGTCTTCATCTCATGTGAGTGTACATCGTTTTCAACACATTTCTAAAAAATGCTATTCATGTCTTTATACGTAAAACTTTTTTAATTAGCAAAAACGTACTTACTGTAGTGCACCTGTAAATGCTAATTATATCATCATTTACTCATGTACTGTTCCAAACTCGTATGCCGGTCTTTCTTCTGTGTTCTTCTAGTTTTGGTTGAACTATCCCATATACAACCTTTTGTAAAGTGTAACTGTGTTTTCAGTGTGTGTGTGTGTTTGTGTGTGTTTCTCCAGGCATGCCGTGTCAGAATGAGATGAACAGGATTCACTCTCACAGCCGACGGAAGACTCTGATTGGTCAGTAGATTGTGTCTTAGCTCCGCCCCTGACTCCCTCTGGACCAGTCAACAACCCATCATCAGTTGAATTCATACATTGAGTCTATTGTTGACAGAGTTATTTATGATGGCATGTGCAGCTCTTGTTTCATTTCTGTTTGTATGATTCTCTCTGTAGGTGTGCATGTACCGCGCTGTACTGATGACGGGTATTTTAAGGCCACTCAGTGTCACGGCAGCACCGGTCAGTGTTGGTGTGTCGACAAATATGGCAACGAGATCGCAGGATCCCGCAGACAGGGCAACCCTTCATGTGGTACACACACACTCATATAAACACAAATAAACACAGATGTTTCTCCTAAAATTCCTCTGGAGCGATACAAAACTTTGTTGGCATCCAATAAGAGTGTAGAGCTATAAAATGAATGTGGATAGATCTGTTTGAGCTCATATTGAGATCAGTCTGAGATGCTGTTGTCATGACATCTGAAGCTTCATTATTCAACAGTGTTTCATGAGTTCTCTTTCAAAATGTATAACACACACACACACACACCTCTATCCGCCAAACACCTTCCCTTTCATCTGTCTGTGTGTGTAGAGGAAGATCAAGAGACATCTGGAGATTTCGGCAGCGGCGGCACCGTGATTCTAATGGACGATCAGGAGGAGGAGTCTCCACAGCGTGGGCGGGGCAGACAGAAAGAGAGACGGGCTCAGCTCCACCCCAGCGGGGCGATCGAGGATGACGAAGATGCAGAGGATGACGAGATGGGCTACGTCTGGTAGCTCCGCCCACCCATGTTCCGCTAATTAACCAGGGACCCATGTTAAAAAAAAATGCACAGTTCTGAAGCCATTCCAGCTCCGCCCCCTCGGATACGCCCACTTCCTGTACTGCTCCCATTCTGAATCTGATGATTCCTGATTAATCACTGCTGTCCTTCTATCTCTCTCTTTCTCTGTGGCCAGCTGTTCATGTTCTGTCCTCTGTTCACCCTCGTTTATACACGTCGATCTTCCAGAACACTCTTGTGTAGTCTAGATCGCATCTAAAACGCAACAGGAAACATGCATGACAAAATTGTTCGGCATTTCAGGTTTCCTTTGAGTTGTTGGAAGTTCTACACAGATCTTCTTGAAGGGTTCTAGAGTGTTTGCACTCTATTTAAGTGAAGTTCTCTGTGGTCGTATGCATGAACGACACTCCAAAACAGAAGACACAGTCAATGTGCATGTTTGTTGATGGACATTTTTGACCATTAGGATGTGTTTTACTGTTTTTTTAGCATCTTCCAGCAGTGTTTTTTAGATGCTGTCAAGTTAAAAACAAATCTCCAGACCATGAAGTTCTGTTTCAGTCCTGTGCGCTGTGTTTAGCTATTTTTGTAGGCAAGAACGCATCCTGAGTGAACGGCCCTTTTTGCTGCGTTCCAATCATGACATAATTGGGTGTTTAATTTATGGCGAAAAACCATAATAGCATTATTATGAAAAACAATGTGCAAATAATGCCACGTTTCCATCCCATGTGTTCAAAAGAACAAAATCGCCACTTCCGGATAAATTGTAGCCGCGGTGACTCTTTTATCAATAAAATACTCTGTGTTCAGAGCACGCAGACAAAACACTCTACAAAACTTCGTCTCATGTCTGGGAGCGACAGCGCGTCACACACTTATGGGAGCACTATGTGTGTGCGTTCCTCCATCCTCATGATTTTACCGTGCGGATCTATAAGATATTTTTCAAAAGTGTCAATAAAGTTTGTATCGACCTGTTTACTCTACAAACTCTTTGCTGGCTTTGGATTTTCAGGATGACCAGAGCACCATTTCAGATGCGATGATTGGTCTGTTGGTTCATCCAGTTTTGATGAATTATTCAGTCACATGTCCTTTTTGATGTGTATCTTGTATTCTTAATAAATTCAATAGCAGTTTATTCTGTAAATGTGTTTCCGTCATAGTTTATGCACATTTCTTCTATTTCTTTTTTTTTTTTATTCCCTTTTCTCCCAGTTTGGAATGCCCAATTCCCACTACTTAGTAAGTCCTCGTGGTGGCGCGGTTACTCACCTCAATCCGGGTGGCGGAGGACAAGTCTCAGTTGCCTCCGCTTCTGAGACCGTCAGTCTGCACATCTTATCACGTGACTCGTTGTGCATGACACCGCGGAGACTCACAGCATGTGGAGACTCATGCTACTCTCCGCGATCCACGCACAAATTACCATGCGCGATAACCACTAATCGTGACCACGAAGAGGTTACCCCATGTGACTCTACCTCCCTAGCAACCGGGCCAATTTGGTTGCTTAGGAGACCTGGCTGGAGTCACTCAGCACACCCTGGATTCAAACTCACGACTCCAGGGGTGATAGTCAGCGTCAATACTCGCTGAGAT
Source organism: Myxocyprinus asiaticus (assembly GCF_019703515.2). Taxonomy (NCBI): domain Eukaryota; kingdom Metazoa; phylum Chordata; class Actinopteri; order Cypriniformes; family Catostomidae; genus Myxocyprinus; species Myxocyprinus asiaticus. The sequence goes on along the minus strand of NC_059370.1, from coordinate 44,005,680 downwards.
ACCCAGACCCCCTCACATTTCTTCTTATTGAATTAAAAATGTATCCACCACAAGCGAGCGCAGACGTTTTTTATGCGCATTTTGGAGATTTTATTCGCATCTTGGTGTTTCCATCCAGCAGTTTTTATGGAATATAAAAATGCGCATAAAAATACATGGATGGAAACCCAGCTTGTGAAGAGCATGCTTGAGATAAAATATGAAAAATGATGTTTATAGAAAACAAAGAAAAATCAAGGTTAATATCACTTGTGAGCAGAATATTTTAATTTGGGTGACATTTTCAGTCAAGCTATAATTTGGTCAAATTTTGCCAATTTAATTCAAATAAATCCTATAACATGAAATAAATGATTCTTGAACTGTTCTTAAACTGTCCCTAAATGGTTAATAAAATCTGTAACTCAAAATCAATCACTCTCTTTATAATTTCTTCTCCAAGCAAGTACATTTGTTGCAAAAGTCTGTATTTCATGTAAGCATCGTAGGCAACATTCGTAACGGTATAGTAACAGTAAACAGTTTTAACAAGTTACAGCAGCCCCTCAGCAAACAAGAGCAGAAGGGAAAAAATATTAGCTTACCATTTATCACATGCTGAAACTTTATTTGGACTGAAACTTTTCAATCTGCAATCATGTGTAACGATGCAACAGTCCTCTTTGACACCTGAACTTCTTCAGAACATCAAATCTTAGTGATACCTGCGCTAAAATCACCCTGCGCTCTGTGTGGTTCCTAATGCCCCAGTGGAGTGACGGGGACACTATACTGTAAAAAGGCACCGTCCTTCGGATGAGACGTTAAACTGAGGTCCTGACTCTCTGTGGTCATTAAAAATCCCAAGACACTTCTTGTAAAGAGTAAGGGTGTAACCCCAGTGTCCTGGCCAAATTCCCACCATTGGCCCCTATCTATCATGGCCTCCTAATAATCCCCATCCTTTAATAGGCTCTGTAACTCCACTCTCTCCTCTCCACCAATAGCTGGTGTGTGGTGAGCGCACTATGGCTGCCGTCACATCATCCAGGTGGATGCTGCACACTGGTGGAGGTTGAGGAGAGTCCCCTGTTCACTGTGTAAAGCACTTTGTGTGTAGTGTCAGAAAAGAGCTATATAAATGTAACATTCATTCATAAAAACAAGCTGGACGCAACGCAACAAATGAAATGTCTGGAGTTGCAGTTTTAAATATTGAAGCTCTTTTTAACTTGACGGTGTATAAAATCATTGGGTCATCCACGAGACTCGAAAGAAACATCAGTCAAAAAACGTCCATCTAGCGCGTGATTACATCAGAAACAATTGAAACACAGTGCAGACGTGCACAAAAACACGTTCGGTGTGAACAGCCCCTGCAGTCTCTCAAAAGTGTATATCTATGTTGCCGTGTCAAGTGTTTCAGTAGGTACTTGTGCTACGGATCTGCATTTGTCTTAAACTCGTCGTAATGGTGATATTTCCATTTAGTAAAACAGCCGCTTGTATCGTCCGACATCTTTTCACTTGAGCGATTTCTCAACATAGTGGCACGAGCTCACGTGTGCAGGTGTATCAGGAGCCAGCTGATAGATAGCTGTGCAATGTGTATAAACCTCACCCCAATAAACCTCACTCCCTTCCTGGCCAACGCACCATTGTGGATCTACCCGCTCCCTACGAGACTCGAACCGGCGTCTCCAGCATGGGAGACAAATGCGCTAACAAGGAGGCTACAGCCTCTAGTGTCAGTCGCAAGTGCACCTCTTGAGGTCACGAGAGTGAGGTTTATACACATTGCACAGCTATCTATCAGCTAGCCACCGTTACACATGCATATTGCCAATGCATTTAAAGGGGCCGCGTTGAATTACAAAACATTTGACGTTAAATTTCGATTTACAAATCAATATTGTTTTATATAGAATTGTTGAAAGTCTATACAGTATGTAACGCAAGTACATCATAAGTAACTGTAATTACATTTTACAAAATGAAGAGTAATCCCTCTTCACTCCAAGGAAATAGTTATTTAATTACTTTGTAACGCGTTACACCCAACACTGGACATAACTTAGTCCAAAGTGCTGAAAGTGTCAGACGTTGAAGAAACACCCAATTACAAGATTCCAGCTAGTAAAAAACTATTTCGTTATTGTTTTAACTCGGAATTACTAGTTGGAAATGCAAAATTTTATAAAAGCTTCGACTTCTCCCACTTGACCGTTGTGACATCTTGTTAAAACAACGAAAAGCTCTTTCTTTGTTCCTCAAAATTTTGCAAAAGAATATAGGCATACGTATATATTTGTAGTAATTAAATATTTTGCCGTCATCGAAAACAAAGACACTCATGCATGGACCCATTTTGAGTAATGAGTGCAGCTTTAGTAAAGAATAATTTGTGAGTCAAAGAAGATGCTCAGAGTAGAATCTGAGATTTGTAATCTAATAATTACGGTAATTACGACAGTGTGACGACCATTGAAAAGAGCACAAGCGATGTGCACGATTCAATAAATTGTTTGTTGTTTCAGCTGGTGATTCCATTTTAAACTCCCTCAAATTGTTTGTCCAGTTTTTCACAGACTTAAAGTGTTTAAATGAATTGTGACCTTTGTGTGATGTGTTTACTGAAGCTCGGGCATTTCAGCTTGACAGAATTGCAAAACGATGAAACGGCTCATCGGCCTGACCTTTTCAAACCATTACCGAACGCTTCCGCTCGCAGAAAAACAGAAGGCGAAAGAAAAGCCTCTCTCTGTGACGGCCCGTCTGAGTTCACTGAAGAGAACACTGCTTCACGCTTCTGTGTTCGGCTGACAGATGAATTTTGTATCATCAGCACATCTGAGCGAGAGAATACAAATATATCTGCACTTCTGAATGACTCTGTGACTCTGTCCTGCAGTTCTCTAATAATTCATCTCCTGCAGTTGAAGGGAGGAGCTTAGCCATCTAAAACCGAGTCAGTTTAAAGTGAGTTTAGATGGTTTCTGTCCCAATCTCTTAAAGGGATAGTTCACTCAAAAATCATTTACAGATAGTGATGTTTTGATAGTGCCTGATATGAGGCGTTTTGTGCTCAGAGGGGACGTTTCTGGGTCCTCTTCCGTGATTATGGGTAACAGAGGAAAGAACTGACAGGCCTACGGCTTCATAACAGCTTTTTCTCTCTACCTTATTCTGTTTTTTCTCCTCGTTTTCTTCTCTCCACCTTTCCATGTTTGAGTTCTATGATAATGATTGTTTTACCATGACACTGATATGAAAATATGACTATTTAAAGGAATAGTTGTCAGTTGCATCTTTTACTCGCCCTCATGCCGTTCCAAACTCCTCCGTTATGAAAAAAACACAAAAACAAGATAATTAGCTAAATGTCCATGCAGCTCTTTTCCATACAGTGAATGTGAATGAGGGCAGACTCTGTCAAGCTCCAAAAATGGCATATGATTATCGTAAAAGTAGTCCATAGACTCACTATAAATGCTGTACATGCTATATTTGTCTTCTAAAGTTGTATGAGAGCTTTGTGTGAGAAAAAGACAAGAAGTAGACCGATATATTGGTTTTACCGATTAATCGGTGCCGATAGTTGCTTCTTGAAACTATCAGTTACAGTATATGCAAAAATATATGCCTTTTCTTCTCATTTTTGTTATTTGTCATCAATTAACCTGATCTGGTGAACTATATACTGTATACACAAAACTCTTCATCTGGTTATAAAAAGCTTTATTTGGTAAATATTAAATGGAGAGCATCATATTGGTGCCAAGTCTCTATTATTTCAAAACAAGAGTTGCTGGTTTATTTCACGCTTGTTTATAGTTAAGTCCCGCGTTATGCGCCAGATCATAATTTTTCTGGTTATTATTTGAATTTTGGTTGCACAGTAAACTGCACCTGGGATTTCTGTACAATATCTGTACCCGTCATTGTAAAGAAAGCCTCCGAATTTTTTATAATTGTATAAATCGTTATTTTTTTAAACTATCGGCCGATTAATCGGTTATTGCCCTTTTCCAAGCAAAATCCACTATCGGTTGACATCTAGAAAAGACCCAAGTTTAAGTTGTCACGCACTGAAACATCTTACCCTCTCAAATATCCGCTTCAGATTTGACGTCAGTGATGCCGTTGATCCTCATGTGTCTTGAAACCGATCGCCAAATTTGAATATACAGAAATGCGAATTAGATTTGAGAGATGTGGCGAAAGAAAGCCATACGGGTTTGGGACGGCATGAGAGTGTTTAAATTCATTTCTGAATGAACTACTCCTTTCAAAAACCTGAAATATTAAAGCCAGGCTAAAATAAGTGTACGTGTCCTCTGGCTTGTTCTCATGAAAATGACATGACTGTGGTGACATTTTGGCAAAAGTGATATTACGTGATTCATTGGACGTATGACGGCATATCTGAGGTGAAATGTCCACTGTGTGGCGCTAAAAGCGAGTTAAATGTTCTCCCAAACAGGTTCTGTCGATTATTAAATCAACAAAACAGACCTCCCTACCCTAAACACTTAACCTAAACCTAAACGATAGTGGCAGAAAAAGCAAACGTGAGATGAAAAACACAATTACGTCATTATGTGTTGCGTCTATGACACTTTTGGCTCTTGTGTGGACTCATGTGCTCTTCAGGACTCATACCCCACTCCATTACATTATCAGTCGAGCTACCGCACAATTTAATCACACTCGTACAAGCTTGGAAATGTAGTTTGTTCTGCAATGCAAATGTTCAAATGAGTGATGCGCTACAGTGTTTAGATGTCATAAGATAGCATTGTGAACAGGAAGTGTTTATGAACTGATAATCTGCCGTTTTACTCGTGATTTGTGTTGTAGCACCTCTAGTGTTCATTTCACCAGGAAACTTCTGCGATACGTACAATGAGCTACGTAAAAATCATTGTGCAAAAAACGTAGGTGTAGTTACATGATTCAATGAGAAGTCTAAATCTGTCTGTCTTTATTTTGCATTCTCTATCGATGAAATTCAGATGATATAACAGTCTGTTGTTATCATGATGACCCGAGAGCTGAGTATAGAAAACACACACCATATCTGATCGCTGCAGAACTGCATTTTGGACTTTTTTCACTGACCCACACGTGCTGCTATGTTTCCGATGCCTGGCCTGCAACTGTAAACGTCTCCTGGCTCCGCCCCCCACTTCCTGTCCCGCCTCTGCCTGCTTCGCTCCTGTACAAGGGTGCAAAAAAGCTTTGCTTCCGCTGTTTTCACTTATTTGAACACAAACACACAGGTGACCGCTCACACTTTGCAGCAACAGATTCAATGGCCATATTTGCAAGAGTTTCCTTTGTTAATTCTCTATATTTTTTACTCTGTAAAGAAGACAATAATTAACGTGTAAAAAAAAAGAAGAAAAATGCTGAATGTTCAACAGGAGATGTAATTTAATGACGTCATGTGGCTTTGTCCATTTTGCCTTGCCTGAGTCTGGATGTGTACTCTCCTGTAGTCCTGAGTTTAATGTAAAGACCGCTCTCTATCTGTCTCTCTCTCTCTCTTTGTATCTTTATCTGTCTCTCTCTCCTTTTCCACTGACATGATGCCAGTGTGTGTGCCCAATCTGGCCCCTTTCCGTGCATCTCCACCAAGGAAAAAGCAGTTCTGGGATGGAAAAATGTCCACAGTTTTCAAAACATTTTCTCAAAATGCCAAATAAATCGATTATAGTCAATAACGATATATGCATCGGAAGCATCCGGTGTGACACAATGTGAATTACTATACGACGTGATAATTGATTACTAAAATTGTATTTGTTATATATTTAAATAATTTCTGACTCATTACGAAAGATGCTGACTTAGATTGCTTGGGATGTTCAGATAGATTCTCAAAAGTACGCACGTTTTTGTTTGTGGGCAGGTTATGTTGTAATGTAGTCATTCCACTCTCAAGTTTGCAAACCCATTTCGGTGGAAAAGGATATTTCTCTTTCTGTCTGTTCTCGTGTCCTCTCTTTGTCCAATATTCCCGTTATTTTCCCCTCCTGATCGAGAGTCCCAGTGGAATGTTTATATTCTGGGCTGATTCGTTTGCTGTTCGGTTTGTTTCATTTCACTTAATATTTTTATTTAATCATTTTTATTTTAGTTTTAACTGTAAAATGGTTCCTCGAGAAAACGTTTGTCTGAATAAAACTGGAGTTTGTCCTCGTCCAGTACTCTGTGTGAATGTCTTCTCTGCTCTTTTTTTCTCCAGGAAATGTTGTTTGTCAGCACTCACAGTGGCACGGCTAAAGAAATGATGTTTTATCATGAGTTGTGAGGTTTGAATTGAATGTGATGACAGAGAAAGATTGGGAGCGGCGATACAATGAAAAATAATTGAACCATGGTTTAACTGTAGTGATGTTGTTATGACAGAAACCATGGTTTGGACACAATTAACTATGGTTTTACTTTAGTAACTCCATTGAATTAGTGGTACAAGTTTGATTTTTAAAACCATGGTTTCCACTGAAAACCAATTTAATGGATTTAAAAAACATGGTACATATACCACAAAGTAACCATGGTGATACTATAGTAAAACTAACCATGATTATGATTTTATTTCCATAGGTTTGTAAAACTGTGGTTAAATGTGTGATTTCTGTGGGTTTTTACCATGGGTAAACAATACCATGGTTAATTTTTGTAAGGGTTTACCATAGATTTACCACAGTACTGTAGTTAAACTATGGTATCTTTAGTACAACCATGGTTCCCACAAAACTTACCATGGTTTTATGACAGTAACCATATTTTAACTATGATGCACGAGGTAAAACCATAGTAATAATACAGAAAAACCAAAACTACACTGTAAAAAATTGTCATACTGTTGTCATAATTTTACTGTAAAATCAATGCAGGTTTTCTGTCATAACACAAATTACTTTAGAAGAATAAATAACAATATTGCACTGCATTGTGGGATAATTGTGTTTCGTTTTAAGTCACCATTATGGTGCTTATTGTTCCCTATGAATGGGAACCTTGACTTAGTATCTGTAATATAATGTTTCTCAGCTGTTGCAATTGTGTTGCTGAACATAATTATTTGCACTGTGAAGCTGGAAGAAAATAAGTTACATTTGATGACCAGATTAAGTCTGATCAAGATGTACAGTATAGTTTACACTGTATGGGGCAAAAATAAATAAATAAATAAATTAGGTAGTGATGCTTTTAATGCAATACTGTGATATGACTGGTTTGATATTGCACATATTGTAGACCTTTAGTGTGTGTTTGCTACCAGCCACGCACAGATATCAACACCAAGCACACAAAACTCAACAATGGTGACAATTAACACATTTTGCAGGTTAAAAAATATACATTTGATAATAGTGATTCTACAGCAAAGCACTGCTATATTACAGTAATTTCATGGCCCTGTTCACTCTAACATTACAGAATACAGTTGTATTTTAATTGCAACAAATGGTTGAAATACTACTGTAAAATAGATTGTGGAAGTCATCCAACTAGTGGCCAAAAATTTACTGTAAACTCACACTAATTTCATTTTGTACAGCGTATGGTAACTATGGTATGGTATCAAAACAACAGTATCACCATTCATTTGTGGTACGTGTAACATGTTTTTTAAAACCATTAAAAATGGTTTTAGGTGGAAACCATGATTTTAAAATTCTAAATTGAAAACTAACCATGGTATTACTATAGTAAAACAAAGTGTTTTTTGACAGAATGATTGTGCTTCGTAATAGCATAGTTTTGTTTTTCCTGTGTTATTACTATGGTTTTACTATGAATATCATGGTTAAAATATGGTTACTGTCGTAAAAACTAATATACTTCAAATATTAGAATTAAACTACGATTACTGTTGTAAAACCATAGTTTTTTTTTTCTCCCCAATTTGGAATGCCCAATTCCCAATGCGCTCTAAGTCCTCGTGGTGGCGTAGTGACTCGCCTCAATCCAGGTGGCGGAGGACGAATCTCAGTTGCCTCCATGTCTGAGACCGTCAATCCGCGCATCTTATCACGTGGCTTGTTAAACGTGTTACCGCGGAGACCTAGTGCGTGTGGAGGCTTCACGCTATTCTCTGCAGCACTACGCGTCCCACCGAGAGCGAGAACCACATTATAGTGACCACGAGGAGGTTACCCCATGTGACTCTACCCTCCCTAGCAACCGGGCCAATTTGGTTGCTTAGGAGACCTGGCTGGAGTCACTCATCACACCCTGGATTCGAACTCGTGACTCCAGGTGTGGTAGTCAGCGTCTTTACTCACTGAGATACCCAGGCCACGGTAAAACCATACTTCATTTATTTTGAGGGAACCCAAAATAACTGAAGGAATGCAAAACGTTTTCAGAAAATAAATTCCCTCCCTGTCTACTAAGTGGCTCCGTACAATTCCCTAGTCAACACCAACATTTTGGTTGTTTTTTGCATTTAATCAATAATCCAACAGTACTGAACGCATCTGTTTGGCAAGCTTTCCATGTGAAAATGTCTGCCGTTGGACACACGAGGAAGTTTCCTGCAGAGTGTGAAATATGATTATAATCTAAAAAAAAGACAATTTGTTCATCATAACATCTCATCCTTAATAATATCAGTGATCTCCATGCGGTGATGTACTGTACTGATTGTTGTCTGAGATACATAATTCCCGGGTATACGCCCTTTCTGCTCCACACTCGTGTTCCCACAGCGATCACTGCGTTCTATTGGCTGCAGCTCACGCATCCGTCAAAGCTAATGATCTTCACCAGACAAGGCCGACACTGTGCTTTTGTCCTCATTTGATAAGCTTTATTTGCTCATTGATTTCATAAGACTCAGTTTATATGCTTTGATTCATTAGTCCATCAGAAACATCCATTATGTCAGTCACTCATCGCCCACTCGTTCCCTCATACTGCCTCTCTCTTAGTCTCTTGTTCTTAATCCCTCGTTCTACTCCATTTAGGAAGTGCTAAACGATACGGTTGCAGTGGGACTCTAGAACGTTCTGTTGTTTCAGGAATCTTTATTGATCTGGGATCTCCTCACGCGTGGCTCCTCATCTCAGACAAAAGCAATCTGGAGCTGCCAGCATCCCTGGAGTTTATTTACAGAATTCACACCATCTGGACTCCTTAAAATACCTGTTTTCAACATGTCAGTTTATTTATTTTTTTTCGTTCAGGCTCCCCGTCAGAAAACAAAAGAGATGTTTGAAAAGTTCACAGGAGAATTGTGGGTTGATGTAACATACACTAGCTTCACTCCACGAGAGATAAAGCCGTTAGCGTTAGTCTGCTTTGTCACCACTTTACAAGCCACTATGATGTGAATTCAGATTTACTGAATAGAGTTAAAAAAGTAAAGCTAGATTTGTACTGTACGTTTCTGAGAAAAATATAAGTTGTGCATGCTTGTGCAAAACATACCGCCACAATGCTAAGGTTCCTAAGGTCTTCTATATATTCTTCTATATATCTTCTTATATATATATATATATATATATACACTATATTGCCAAAAGTATTCGCTCACCCATTCAAATAATTGAATTCAGGTGTTCCAATCACTTCCATGGCAACAGGTGTATAAAATGAAGCACCTAGGCATGCAGACTGCTTCTACAAACATTTGTGAAAGAATGGGCCGCTCTCAGGAGCTCAGTGAATTCCAGCGTGGTACTGTGATAGGATGCCACCTGTGCAACAAGTCCAGTCGTGAAATTTCCTCGCTACTAAATATTCCACAGTCAACTGTCAGTGGTATTATAACAAAGTGGAAGCGATTGGGAATGACAGCAACTCAGCCACGAAGTGGTAGGCCACGTAAAATGACAGAGCGGGGTCAGAGGATGCTGAGGCGCATAGTGCGCAGAGGTCGCCAACTTTCTGCAGAGTCAATCGCTACAGACCTCCAAAGTTCATGTGGCCTTCAGATTAGCTCAAGAACAGTGCGTAGAGAGCTTCATGGAATGGGTTTCCATGGCCGAGCAGCTGGCCTGCACAGAGTCCTGACCTCAACCCGATAGAGCACTTTTGGGATGAATTTGAGCGAAGACTGCGAGCCAGGCCTTCTCGTACAACATCAGTGTCTGAACTCACAAATGCGCTTCTGGAAGAATGGTCAAAAATTCCCATAAACACACTCCTAAACCTTGTGGAAAGCCTTCCCAGAAGAGTTGAAGCTGTTATAGCTGCAAAGGGTGGGCCGACGTCATATTAAACCCTATGGATTAAGAATGGGATGTCACTTAAGTTCATATGCGTCTAAAGGCAGATGAGCGAATACTTTTGGCAATATAGTGTATATAGTACTGTGCAAAAGTTTTAGGCACTTGTGAAAAATGCTGCATAGTGAGGATGTCTTCAAAAATAATGCCATAAATAGTTTTTCAATTAACATCATACAAAGTCCAGTAAACATAAAAAAGCTAAATCAATATTTGGTGTGACCACCTTTGCCTTTAAAACAGCACCAATTCTCCTAGGTACACCTGGACACAGTTTTCCTTGGTTGTTGGCAGATAGGTTGTTCCAAGCTTCTTGGAGAATTCACCACAGTTCTTCTATCTGTTTATGCTGTCTCAATTGACTCAATGTTCAGTGGGGGGCTCTGTGGGGGCAATGCCATCTCTTGCAGAGTGCCCTGTTCTTCTTTTCTAATCTTTTCTATTTGCAAAAGTAATGTTTGTGAGTCTAAAATGTATTTTTCCTATTGACACACTAAAGCTGAAGATATAAATAATCTTAAGATGATTGTTTTTGTGAAAAATCTTAAGTGCCTAAAACTTTTGCACAGTACGGTATATCTATATAATAGAGTATATTTTTAAAAGACCCGCTTGTGTAGAGCATCTTTGTAAAGATGCCATTCCACAAGTGCTCAGCGAGACACATACCCAATGCCTGGGCTGCACCCACACTGAGGCGGCTCTCATGGAAACAGACTGCCCTCACTATGTGGAGATAAGTCTCAGATTGCTCCGCTCTAGAATCGCCCTGGTTCTGAGGGATGATTTTGTCTTCTGTGACTCCCGAGGGACCACATGAGCCGCAAGGTTGAGCTGGAAGATTTCTGGGAGGATCTCATGCCACAAGCCAGCGCAAACCTCGTGAACCCCTTGGTCTTCCGTCCTCGCCCGTGCTATATGCCCATGCTATATGCCCATAATGATCCTTGGCCCTCCATCGGAGCACACGGTCTTATCACATTCGGCGGATCTGACGATAGGGATTATGGCATGTCTCTCACAGCATTGGGCAAGTGATCAAACCCAGTGGAGGATGTTGCCACCTACACTGCATGCGCTGAAGTCGGAGGGGCTGCCGCCTTCAACTGAACCATGCCGAACAGAAGGGCTATCAGAAGCCCCTGTGGTGAAAGAGGGAGTTGCGGCCCACCTCTTTCCTACCACTGCCCTAGGATGTTAATCCCGTCCCGCCCATCCTTCTAAATCATACTGACTGACAGCTGTGCTGGCTGGGAAGACATATAAGGCTGGCTTGGCACTCCATATTAAGGCGGTGATCCAGGTCTTTCAGACCAAGCTCCTCAAACGGATGGATGAGGAGGGTCCTGATCCAGAACTGTTTAAAGAGTTCCGCAGTGTTACAGACCTGGCGCTGCGGGCCACAAAAATCACCGCTCAGGCCATCAGGAGGTCACCCGGCAAAGAACCTCGCTGCTTCGGCTCCACCAAACTGCTCCTGAGGCTTTGTTAAAGCCGCGAAGACCGTGGCCCAAACGAACCCCATTCTGCTCGGTCCAGATTCGAAGAAGTCTTTTCACAAAGCCTTTGTTTCATTCCCCCCTCCCCTCCGGAGTTCGTTGGGACCGGGATGTTACACAAAATGCTGTTTCTGTGTATTGTGTTCAAATAAAGAATTTTCTCACAGAAAAGAGAAAAGTGGCCATTGCACCTGCACAAGACACGCACACAATCTTAAAAAAGGGCTCTTCTCCTCTTCATGCTCCTCTTAGTCTACGCTCTGTGCACAACCACTTCCTGGTGGCAAATCTCCTCTAGCGAGCGAACCGACGTCTCACGTGCGTGTCCGACTGGGTTCAAAAGATGATCGAATGCGGCTATACGATCCAGTTCGCACACCAGACATCTCGCTTCAACAGCATTCTGTCATCTGTGCTCCCTTCACAGGATGCGGCAGTGTTGCGTGCAGAAATTCACAGAGAACGTTATAGAGATTTTTTTTTTAACTGCGATGCCCGCAAAGGGTTCTACGGCTGCTATTTTCTCATTGCGAAGAAAGACGACGGGCTTCAGCCCATTTCAGATCTGAGACCCTTGAACGTGCGCCATTAAAAATGATAACTCAGAAACAGATCTTATCGCACATCCGCCCTCCGGACTGGTTTGTGTCAATAGATCTAAAGGATGCATACTTTCATGTACAAAGTACACCTCATCACAGGCTGTTTTTGAGATTTGCATTCAAGGGAACAGCTTATCAATTAAAAATCCTTACTTTCTGTTGATCCCTGTCTCCCCACACATTCACAAATTGTATCGATGCAGCGCTCGCTCCATTGAAGGGCGAAAATCACTCCCGGGCTCCTTTATAAGGAGCAGGCTATCTGCTATAATTTTGATACAGCTGCTGGTAGACAAGCCATTGTCAAAATTACCCATTAAAGTCACAAGCACTTATTAAACTCTGCCTTCCCATTCCTGGTTGTGAAGTGGTTAAATTTCTACTGTGGTTATTTATAAGGTTCATATAAATTCCCAGTCCGAGATAAATTTTCCCTCCTGGCTTTTCACCATGTAGGGGGATTAATCATTACTCTATACACTTTGAAACATGTCTTTTATGCCATCACCATCCTGTGTGGCCTGTGACATCCTATACGTGTCTATGCCTCTGGCAAGGCCCCTCTGTGGGTGTGACGTCATGTCAGTAGTGCGGTGTGATTGGAAGCTGTTCCCAAAAGCGTCAGCTTAATCTGACATGATGTCGAGTGAACCGTAATCGAAAGGGATCGTCTCTGGTTACGCATGTAACTTGGTTCCCTGAGATGACAAAGACATTGTGTGAGCTGGCTGCACTACTGACCCAGAGCTTTGAGGTGCGAGTGATGCGCTCCTTGTCTCTCAGTCAAAAAGTTCTGAAGAAATGGTGATTTCGCACCCACTTAGTTTATATGCCAACTGCGCGCCTAAAGGTGCGGGGCCCAAACACCATTTCCAATTATGGAATTGCCGTTATTGTACAAGTGCTTCAACTAGGTCATTGAGAAGGAATTCCCAAAGTGTCAGCTTAATCTGATGTAATGTCTCGTTCCCTTCATCTCAGGGAAAATAGTTAAGAGGTTGTTGAATCGACATATCGCAGCACATCTCAAAACTCGCATAGATGCATTCTACATACTCATTTCTTCCAAGTTCGCTCTTTCAAGTTAGTTAGGCGAGACTGATTTACACAAGAACGCAAGAACCAGAACGCATTCTTAGTACTGAGAAACACCCATTGTGACGAGGAGGAGGGCATGGCCAGGCCGTGAGGACGCATGGCCGGCGCTGAATCAGCTGATCAGTGGTAGAGCGAGATAAAGGGGAGCCAGAGACGCCAGTCCGAGAGAGAGAGACGCACGCGGCTACGTTGCATGTGTGTCTGTGTTCGTTTATGTTTTATGTTGTTTTAAAGAGCACATATTATGGTTTTTAAACGTGCCTAATTTTGTTTTAAAGGTCTCATACAATAGATTTACATGCATCCAAGGTCAAAAAACACTTTAATTTGCTCATAATTTAAATTGCAGCATTACCTTTTTTTTCCCAGTGACAAAAACGACTCGTTCAATGATCCGTTCTAAAGGATTCATTCTAAACTCCTCCTTTCAGAGAGCCTACTCGGCTCTGATTGGTCAGATGTCCCAGTCTGTTGTGATTGGTCTACCGTTTTTGTAGTGTTTGAGGGTAGGTCAAAGCTGTTCGCCAGCAGCCAATGAAGACCAGAGGTGGGTTTTTTTTATAACAAATTACGTAGGTTAGTACAGGAAGTAAGTCTGGAATTACTAACAACTCATTTCAGGTGTTCAGAATCGGTTATTTCTTTTGGGAGTCAATAACTCCATTTGTCGTGCACTTTGTAGACTTTTTTACATTCACAAACAGCTATATAACACACTACATGAAAGGTCATATTTGAAAAACCATAATAGGTGCTCTTTAAGTTCATTTATAGCATTAAAACTTTATGTTGACTGTTTAGCCGGTTCCCGCCTCCTCCTTACCCGTCCTTTAACTGTTACACCCGACTTGAGGTGTCGTTCTTGTGCATCTTCTGAGTGGGAAACACGTATTTGCGATAGCATGTGAACACTACAATCAAGCTACTCTTTTATAAAGTAGTTTGCTACACTGCAAGCTGATAACACAAAGTAGCTAACAACATTGAAGCTATTGAAACTCATTTTAGATATATAAAAATCTGATATTCTGATGGCAGAATTCAGTAATATCACCTGAAAGTTATATATCTAATTATGGTGACATTGCCTTATGAAAATTAACATGGTTTTACCACATTGATCATCGTTTAACCATGGTTTAGTAACCACAAAGTCAGCCATTGTTACTACAATATTGCACACATGCAGTTATTTGCAGTCTGACATAACACATTCGTTTTAGCTTTCATAATCAGATTTTTTGCCTGTTTTGTTGGCAAAACAATTTTGAGCTTAGTTAATTCTTTTCGTTTAGAAGAGAACCATAAGACACCATAAACAATAGTCTATTCTTACCCTCTATTCAAAAGCACCCGCTGGTGCCAAAGAATATTTCTTAGGCTATGTTTACACAGGCAAAGTCTTATCTGACTCCAATCCGTTTAGGTTTTTGTAGTCTGAACAGGACAGGAACACATACGTTCATTGGTGGTTTGACATTTTTTAATGTGTCTCAGTCTGAACGGTTAGATCGGATTTCATGTAGGGGGTTTTTTCCCCATCATTTGTTGTGTGCAATGGATTGTTACGTCAGATTTTGTACCAAGAAGACTTTATTGCGTTCCAAGCAGCATAAATGATGTCTTTGCAGGGCACTTTGAAGGGAAAACCATAATGATGGTCACGCCGTAGGATTATTGCAAGACAGTTTTCAAAGAAATATTGTTACATGTTGTTTCCTTACACGCCTTTGAATATTTCGCTTCAATATGGGACACAAAGCCTTCAATTTGGCTTAAAAGGACAAGAAGTGTAATTTCAGCCAAAGTACAGGACGTTCCGGATAAAACGGGACAGTTGGCAACCCTACAGTAACAAATTGCATGCACCAACCTTTCTGTTTTTTACGCCATTGTCTTTGTCAAATGTGTTCATATTTGGATAATGCCGTCATGTAAAACATCTCAATGGCGAAACATCCATCGTTAAACTCTCACGAATGGTGAACAAACGCAGGTTTAACACAAATTGACTATACCAACTAATGTGGACGTGCTAGCAAAAGCGACTACAGTCTTAACAGAAAAGAAGCAGATTTGGCCACATTTAACCTGCAGTTTGAACTGTCAGTCGAAAAAATCCAATTTGAGAAACTTAAGGAAAAATCGGATTTTCCATGCAGTGTGAACCTTGGTGCAAGAGGTTTTGATAAAGCCATAACAACAGGGATTGTCTTAGCAAACAACACTAACTAGTACACGCTCATTCATATTGAATTCAGAGGTTTGTCTGCACAAATAATGAAGCCAGCAGGTGTTTCTCTCTCGCTGCCATCAGAAAGTTGAGATCGGTTTCACCGGCCGCTGGAGGACACAATGCAGATCCCTCACCGCCATATTAAAGTGTAGCAGAATAACGACCAAACTCAGCCTGTCAGTCAAGCGAGAAAAAGCACTGGACTCCTACTTTCCCTTGTATTTGTCCTTCACTGCATGAACCACACACATGCACACACACATAAGGATTAGTAGTGCGCAGCAGTGTTTGGGCAAATCCAGCATGTGCATACTGAGCTTGATCTCGACTGGCTGTTCTGTAAAACTCCTATTTATATTTATGACACTGATGCTCCTAAATTCTTCATTAATCCACTTAATATTTTAGAAGCGAGGCAGCTGCTGTCTTCAGATGTGACAGGAATTATATCACAGAGATTAGAGGAATGAGCCGGCAGACAAACATGCTCGCACACTGTAGGGTCATTGATAAATGAGGAAATACAAGATGATCTAGTTAAGAAATCTTGTTTAAGACACTCGTGCCAAGTTCTAGTTAAAGGTTGCCGTTTTGTATGGAAACCAGGGTTGTGCGGAAATCTGAATCCCAGATTCTTACTCCCGCTACTTGATTGGTTGCTATCGCTAAGGCCCACCCCTCCACCTAACCATAACCTTTCAGCATGACACCGGATCCTGCCATGGAGTTAAAAAATAAATCTGTATTTCAATCTCTTAATTTAAACTTTTATATCTCACAATTACAAGTTTATTTCACGGAATGGCATCTTAATATCTCACAATTTTAGTGTTTATTTCTCTTTTGACTTCTCTGTTTATTTTTACTTTATTTAATTGCAACATATAAACTCGTAATTGCGAGAAATAAACTCATAATTGTGAGTTTATGTCATGGAACTGTGGCTTTATATCTTGTAAATGCAACTATAGCTTGCCATTTCAACTTTTTCGAAATTTCGACTGTATTTCACTTTCAACTTCCCGCTTTATTTCGACTAATTTAATTCCAAGATATAAAGTCATAATTGCGAGAAATAGTCAGAATTGTGTTTTTATATCTCGCCACGGTAACATTATATTATGCAATTGCGCAATATAATCTCACAATTCAACTTTGTATTTAAATTTTGACTTTATTTCACTTTCGATTTCTGTCTTTATTTTTATCTTATTTAATTGCGAGAAAAAAGGCGATTTTTATATAATGCAATTTCGGGAAATAAACTCACAATTCTAACTATATCACAATTGTGAGTTTATATCATAGAATTGCATCTTTATATCACACAATTTTGACTCTCTTTATTTTGACATTATTTAATTGCGAGATATAAAGTCGTAATTGTGTGATATCAACTGGTAATCACGCAATCGTGAGAAATAAAGCGAGAATTCTGATTTTATGTCTTGCAACTACCATGCAGTTGCGTGATATAAACGCAAAATTCTGACTTTTTATCTCACAATTTTGACTTTATTTCTCTTTCGACTGCTCTCTTTCTTTACTTATTTTAACTATTTAATTGTGAGATATAAAGTCATAATTATGTGATACAAACTCACAATTCCGACTTTATATCTCACAATTTGGACTTATTTCTCTTTCAATTTCTCAACTATTTAATTGTTAGAAATAAAGTCAGAATTGAGAGTTTATATCATTCAAGTACGACTTTATATCATACAACTATGAGATAGAAACCTACAATATCTCGCAATTTATTTTAATTTTTTTTTTCCCCAATTTTGGAATGCCCAATTCCCACTACTTAGTAGGTCCTCGTGGTGGCGCAGTTACTCACCTCAATCCGGGTGGCGGAGGACAAGTCTCAGTTGCCTCCGCTTCTGAGACCGTCAATCCGTGCATCTTATCACGTGACTCGTTGTGCATGACACCGCGGAGACTCACAGCATGTGGAGGCTCATGCTACTCTCCACGATCCACGCACAACTTACCACACACCCCATTGAGAGCGAGAACCACTAATCGTGACCACGAGGAGTTTACCCCATGTGACTCTAACCTCCCTAGCAACCGGGCCAATTTGGTTGCTTAGCAGACCTGGCTGGAGTCACTCAGCACACCCTGGGATTTGAACTTGCGACTCCAGGTGTGATAGTCAGCGTCAGTACTCGCTGAGCTACACAGGCCCCAATATCTTGCAATTTTGAGTTTATATCATGGAATTGCATCTTCATATCATGCAATTTCAACTTTATTTCTCTTTCGACTTCTTTCTCTCTTTATTCCAACTTTATTTAATTGTGAGATTTAGTCTGAATTGCGTGATATAAACTCGCAGTTGCGAGAAACAGTCTGAATTACATTTTCATTTTGTTTTTTATTCCATGGCGGGATCAACGGCATCATTGTTTCAGTGGTATGACCCATTTCAGGGGTGGCCAAATTACAATTTATAATCAAACAGCACATAATAAATGTATCATCATATTTACAATTAAGCTTAATATTATGAGTGCTTTCTACGACCCCACAATGTCTTATTTTGACGTCCTTCGGGGGGGGGGGGGATCAAGCCCCCTGCCCCACCCCTGTGACTCGCACATTGGTTTTGATCCCAGGTGAAATAAAATTTTAGAGTTCCTGTCAGTAGCGGTTCTAGCTTGTAGGGCGCCCTGGGCGAAACCCGCTTCGACACGCCCCCAAAGTTCTTGACCGGGGGGGGTGCGTCTGTGTGGGTGCCTCGTGCCGCCCCCCACTCAAGATGCCACCCTGGCCAACTTTTCTAGCTTGAGCAAAGAACCAAACCTCAGATCACGCTAGAAACACTGTCGCTAGTCACTGCAGTTAATGCATCGCTGCGGTTCACAACATTTGTTATATGACAGATACGTGAGGCAGTTCATCCAGTGTGGACTTAAAATGTAATGCTTGTCTGTCATTGAAGTGTAAGCAGACATGTTTGAGCCATCTTCTCTGAGGTGGGAGTTTTCTTGTGTTTCCTCAATGAAAGACAGCGAGCGACATGATTCGCGAGTGTGAGAAAGATGTTGGAGTCTCCTGAGCAATTATATCTGTATGGAGGCATCGAGAAGTCAAGCTTGAAACACGAGCAGATGTCGTCTCTCACCTCAGAAATAACCTTTTGTGGGGACACATCCACCCTGAAGAGAATAATGTCCATCCACCGGGGCGACATACAACATCCTCTGAGAACTAAACGAGAAGTGATGTGAGAGGAAAATGGGCATGTTCGTTCTGTCTGTGTCCATCACAATTAATGATGCTCCTCTTCGAATAAAGAAGAGGAAAAGATATTAACCTTGAGATGAAAAAACTGATAGTTCTCAAAACTGATGAAAACGTTCCAAGGAAAGAAAAGGAGCAGAATTTTTGGCAGAATGTAAACAAAAATGGGAACAAAGTCCCTTTCAGTCGTTCCGGAGTGAAAACGTTATTTTTAGTTGTTAAGTTGTTAACCGGTTAATAACCAGTTCATTTCGGGGGCCTGGGTAGCTCAGTGGTAAAAGACGCTGGCTACCACCCCTGGAGTTCGCTAGTTTGAATACAGGGTGTGCTGAGTGACTCCAGCCAGGTCTCCTTAGCAACCAAATTGGCCCGGTTGCTAGAGAGGGTAGAGTCACATGGGGTAACCTCCTCGTGGTCACTATAATGTGGTTCTCACTCTCGGTGGGGTGCGTGGTGAGTTGTGCGTGCATGCTGCGGAAAATAGTGTGAAGCCTCTACACGCGCTACGTCTCCGTGGTAACGAGCTCAACAAGCCACGTGATGAGATGCGCAGATTGACGATCTCAGACATGGAGGCAACTGAGATTTGTCCTCCGCCACCCAGATTGAAGCGAGTCACTACACCACCACGAGCACTTAGAGCGCATTGGGAATTGGGCATTCCAAATTGGGTGAAAAAGGGGGAACCGGAACCCCCCCAAAAATAATTCGGCCTGCATAAGATGACGTTTAATCCAGACACCCCCAAGCAGTGTGTGCATGCATTTTGGCTATTCATTTATTTTAGATGGCCAGATGTATTTTACAAATATTTTATATATTTAATATTAAGAATAAATGTATTAAAAAGTTGATATTTTAAATAAGCTGCAATATGCTTTGCTTGTTATGATTTCTATGCTGATTATTCACCCACATGGGCAAAAAACAATATTAATGCTTATTTTCACTTATTTTGGTTGAGGCGAGTCCCTTATTTTGGGCTTGTTTGTCTGGAACAGGTTCCTTATTATTATTATTATTATTATTATTATTTTCTTGAGAGATCTGGCAGCACTGCAACTGATATATCACTCATCCTTAGCACAGATGTTATTAACTGTTCTTTAAATTTATTCTAACCAGTTACCAAAATAAAAAGGCAGTTCCAGTGAGGCACTTACAATGGAAGTCAATGGGGTCATTAATCTGTAAACATTAAAATACTCACTGTTTCAAAAGTATAGACACAAGACATAATCAATATGTGTGTTAACATGATTTTACTGTCATAAAATCACTTACTAACCAAATCTGTGTGAAGTTATAGCCAATTTTACAACTCTGTTGCCATGACGATGTAACACTGTAAACCCTGTAAGCTATTTTATCACAGTAAAATCATGTTAACACACATATTGTTTATGTCTTGTGTCTATACTTTTGAAACAGTATAGATACAAGACATACTCTGATCTCAAATCTTCATCTGAGCCTGTCCTAAGGATGACCCTTAACCTGATCCAAAACCGTGACAGCACTGCAGGCAGTTGTGTTAAATTCAGTGTTTTCTGCGCGGGAATACAACAGAAGATTGCAGCTGATCAATTCGTCCCAAAAGAGAAACACGCTGCGGTAGACATCTGCAGACATCAGCTATTAGTCTCAATTTCATCACATTGTTTTTACATTCACAGTGATATCTGAGCTGTGTGTGAGCATCTGCGATGTGAATTCTGCCGCTTATAGAGAGACAGAGTAATAGATAAAAGTATCCGTATGGACAGATGTCAATCAAACTCACACGCCACAAAAACTGCTGCATCATTGGATTTCTTTCTGTATTGAAAGACGTAAAGAAGGTCATCGTTTATCTATGCATAATACATTCTGGCAGCATTCGATTTTTAGAAAATGAACAGGCAGCATACAGGACTAGTAAGCAGTACTCTTCCGTTTCAAACTCTGTAGCAGGCCAGATTTTTGCCCATTTCCCAGAATCCTCTTTGGCAGTAGATCTGGCAGGGCCTGAAAGCGTCTCGTCTCCTCCGCAACCATCTATCATTCCACACAGAGTCATCTGGTACCGAGCTTTCCATTTGGAACAAATCTGTTGGCCGGAGTTCTGACTCGAGAGCCAGCGGGGCTCTAAAATGACTCGTAATATCCAATGAAATGAGGGAGCAAGAGCAAACCAGATTAGACCCTCTGGTCCTGAATTATTAGAGAGATTTAGGGAGAGTTTTGAAGAAACTGGGTTTATAATTGAGCTGCACTCAAATATGAATGATTTTGCTTCATGGTGAATTGATCCAGTTAACAGGCGTCTTAATTTTACTGTGTAGTACGGAATTTGTCTTTTGAAAGCTGAGTACCGTCTGAACAGAAATAAAGCACGTTGACTTTGTATTTATTGGTTATTAGCTGTGTTTGTTAAGCTGGGTGATTTCAACTATTCCAAAACCTGTAAGAAATTTTGGTGTGCACCATTTGTGCAACAGAGATGAATGGTTCATCAAGACGTGGCTTAAAACTCCTACAGATTTAAACTGAAGGAGGAACCCAAGCCATACAGTATGTAGAGACCATGTGTGAAATCTGTGCCTTTTTTGTCCCTCATTAGCATGGTGTGTAATTGTAAACAATGACTGATGCCAACTGATGCACATTTTGATGAGGAAAAAAATTCATGGAAATAATAAATAACAAAAAAAAAAAAAAAATTTCAACTCGTCCCTCACCCTCATGCCATCCCATCTGTGCATGACTTTCTATCTTCTGCAGAACACAAATGAAGATTTTTAGAAGAGTATCTCAGCTGTGTAGGTCCATACAATACAAGCGAATGGTGACCAGAACTTTGAAGCTCCAAAACGCACATAAAGGCAGCATAAAAGACTCCAGTGGTTTAATCCATGTGTTCAGAAGCGATATGATAGGTGTGAGTGAGAAACAGATACAAATTTAAGTCCTTTTTTGCTAGAAATTATTTTCCTTGCCCAGTAGATGGCGATATGCATGAAGAATGTGAAGTCAAACAGATGGAGAAAGTGAAAGTGTAGATTTACAGTATAAAAGGACTTAAATATTGACCTGTTTCTCACTCACACCTATCATATCGCTTCTGAAAACATGGATTAAACCACCGGAGTCTTTTATGCTGTTTTTGGAGCTTCAAAGTTCTGGTCACCATTCACTTGCATTGTATGGACCTACAGAGCTGAAATATTCTTCTAAAAATCTCCATTTGTGTTCTGCAGAAGACAGAAAGTCATACTCATCTGGGATGGCATGAGGGTGAGTAAATGATGAGAGAATTTTCATTTTTGGGTGAACTACCCCTTTAAGTCTTGACAAAATCTAGTAAACTTCATGCTTAAAAAAAGAGAAGAAAATCTGCCAATTTGATGAGAAATGTGTATCGTGTATTATTTGAGCTGTAAAGTTGTTTAAATCATCATTTTTACAGTCATTTTAGGGTTTATGGCATTACATCGTCATGGCAACAAGTGTTGTAGAATTGGCTCTAATTTTCACAGATGCAGTTAGTAAGTGATTTGATCACAGTAAAATCATGTTAACACACATATTGTTTATGTCTTGTGTCTATACTTTTGAAACAGTGAGCATTTTAATGTTTACAGATTGACTCCATTGACTTCCATTGAAAGTGTCTCACTGGAACACACATTTGTGCTTTTATTAAAGAAAAATCGAAATTATTATTTGTGGTAATCAACGTTGTCACAAATGCTGTTGATTGAGATTAACTTGCATTAAACCCGGAATATTCCTTCTAAATAAATCGTCATCAAACATCATCATCCTCTGAAAAGGAACTGTACAAGTACAAGTAAGTGTGTCCTCTTTTATAATCACTTTATCTTATATTTTGTTAGGTTTGTCAGTAGGGGACGATCTTAAACTCATCACTGTCACCATGATTTTGTACAGAAAACAACTGATGATAATAACTTGGATTTTTGTAGAAATATCAGCATTAAAGTCTCTTTCTAACAAACACTGTCATGATCTAGAAATGGCTGAATGAGCTGTAAAACATAGCTATGTCCCAACATACAGTATATTAACATTTTACATTTAGACTGAGAAGGCTCCGATTTCGCACCAAAACCCATATCTGTTCAGACAGTAAAAAGCAGATTATTTTGGTGGATCCTTACGCATTGAAATAAGAATTACTTCACATTATAATGTACGAAGGATGATCCAGGGTCTTTTTCCACTAATTGTAGTCACATGTAAAAACACTCAATATAATTCTTTCATTTATTTCTAACGGACTGTGGATCTTCTTTAGCCAGATCATGAGCAAAACCCGTTTTAGACACACTTACAGGAAGTTGGGACAGACACATTGTGCACTTCCTGTTAGAAATGAAGCGATGTGGCCATCTGTTGACAGAAACACTGAACATACTGGACAAATGATGCTTATTATCGGCTGCTGACAAAGAGTTTACTGAAGTTACCCAGTGTGTGGTAACTTTAGCAAACGGATAAGATACGAATGAAATGATTTAATCATAACATATTCACACAGTGCCTGGTCCCCAGATAGTGTGACAACATGCCCCACTGTAGGATTCAACCTGTCTTTGATTCACTTCTCTCTCTCTCTCTCTTCCTGGGCAGTATCTGTGGAAATACTCAAGAACTTTTTAAAGTCAAGACTTGAGATATTCACTGGAGCTTGATGTCATATGTGCACAATCAGCAATACACAGCCAGTATTTTCAATATTCCAAATCCATTTCCAGAATAAAAATGTTGACGTAATTAAGACACGATCATTCGGATTTTCATAGTTTAGCCTCCTCTCTGTGCTGCTAAACGCTGACCTGACTCGCACCTGAGCAAACGTCCTCACACCCTGCAGGAGAAGCGTCCGACTTACCCAGAATAACTGCGAGTTGTGAGCCAGGTGTTTGGGCTTCAGTGTCAGGGTGTTCAGATGCATGTGAGCTGTGAATTACTGAGATTATCGTCCTGAAATTGCTATTATCACAGTCAGTTTCAGCTGGGATTTCTTTGGCCAGCTAAATGGGAAACAGGCCCAAGACACTTAAGAGTGTGTGAACCAGCAGCACAAGCTCTAAATACATTAGAATTACACATGTGATTTATCAGTTTAAACACAAACTAATTGAAGTCTTGTTCATTCTTATTAGTGAATCAACAACATACAGCGTGACCACTGTTGTCTGATTACCAAATGAATGACTCTTCTGATCCGGTCTTTGTAGCGAATCAAGAACACACTGATGTATATATAGCAGAATCGAGGTTATTCACTAGATCTGATGAAGTAATCTGTAAATAGAGGACACTTTTGTGACAGACAATAAAAGAATTCTCTTTAACATTGTATTAACTGCTGAGAAAAGTAAGACAAGTTTCTCCTATCGATCTCATATTACAGCTTCAGAAATGGTAAAGAGATTTGCATATTCTTCTGATAACTGGGCTCATGATGCCAGCACAACTGATCAGTTAAACGATTTTAATAATTTGTGTGTGTCATATTAGACTCAACTGCCCCTGTCAAAACAAGAACTAGGTCAGAAATACATAAATCTCCTTGGATAAATGATGATATTCGCATTTTAACCACCCGCATGACTGCTGTGTGCATTTTCAATTTCCACTTAATAAACAAGCAATAAATAAATAAATCTAGAGCAAATAGTTTTCCTAAAAATGTATGTCCACACATGTGGACAGTGGGACTAAGAAAGTCAGATTTATTTTGATCAAATTGTTTATCATGTGTCCTGGAGTTATTCAGGTTATTCATGTTTTTAAGACGTTCTAGACATTACAGCTGATTTTCTATAAAGCTGAATAAATAATTCTGATTTAAAGTAATGTCCGGCATCATCCAATCACTGCCAACAAATTTTGCATTATCAATTCTGAATCTATGTACTGATTATCATTGTCTCATGTCTGTCAAACATGTTGAGTGATCCAAACATCATCTGCAGCCTGAAACTGAACTTTTGATCAGATTTTAGGAGTGAATACACTTAACTGCATAGAGAGCTATAGGGTGCTCCCATGCTCCCTATTTAGTGAATGACTTAACCTCCAGTGTGCTGTCTGTCTGCACTGGTCTCAGAACAGTTTGAAATGCACCTTATTTTCATCCTAACTCCATATAAAGCCTCTGAAAGACACATTTTTCAGCTTTTGGATGAATACATTTATTCTCAATGTGATCATGTACAGTAAATATAGGAATGCATTTATTAATGTTAATGAATAGAACTGTAATGTACAGTGATAACAAAATAATCATCTTTTGAGGAAATAAGGTCCATTTTCCACATATGTGGACTTCATTTTTATCAGCGCGCTGACACGTGAAAAATGAATGGATTTTGTAAAGTGGCATATCAAACAAAACTAGAGACGCTACTCTTTACAACCAAATAGGTTTCAATCAGAAAACTTAAAGAGGTTTCTTACCAGAGGCACTTTTGTTGGCACTGTGCCCGTAGAAGCGCTTCATGGAAATCGACATCATGCTGTTGTCACGTGACGCGGTGCTCCAGAAGTTTAACCCTTAAATGACAGTGTCGAGTCTTGTGAACAGTATTCAGTCTATTTTAATGCATTTAAATTATGCGTTGCGTATAGTGAGGTCGCACAAGTTTAAGGAGAATCAACTAAACTTCATGTTCACTTTGAGGACATGAAGGATCTCTTACAACGAAGGATCTACAATAAGATGGTTAAAGCTGCAAAAATTGGGGTGGCTTTAGACTGGTTTGTTTCCTGCTTGTCGAGTAGGAAATTTGTAGTGTCTGTTGAAGATGAGATGTCCTCCTCTTCAACAATTAATTGTGGTGTTCCGCAAGGCTCCGTGTTAGGGCCAATTTTGTTTTCAATATATTTGCTACCACTTGGTTCTGTGATTCAAAAATGCAACATAAATGTCCATTGCTATGCAGATGATCTGCAGTCATATTTGTGGTTGAATCCCAATGATCTGACTAATTTAAATGTTATTTAAGCTTATATAGCAGAAATACAAAATTGGATGGCATGCATTTTTTCTTCACTTAAATATGATAAAACAGAGGCTGTTATAATCGGTCATGATTTAAAAAAATAAATAAATGGTGGTCCCAAATATTCAGCAGGTGGTGAGAAATTTGGGCGTCTGTTTTGATACAAATGTTAATTTTCATTATCACATCAGGAAGTTAGTTCCGAGGTTATACGTGTCTTGAGTTTTAGGGATACAGAGAAGCTTATACATGCTTTTATTTCGTCTCGCCTTTATTATTGTGTACTATTTTCAGTTTTATATCAACTCACTTTAGCACGACTACAATCAGTGCAAAATGCTGCTGCTAGATTTTATACACAAACTAGGACTTTTAATCATATTACTCCAGTTTATGCTTCTTTGCACTGGTTGCCAATTCATTTTAGGGTTGATTACATACAGTATAAGGCATTACATGGTTTGGCGCCAGATTATTTAGCAGAACATTTAAGACCTTACGAAATAGTTAGACCTCTTAGATCTTCTTGTCATGAATGGTTGCTGTTCCAGATCCAGATGCAAAACTAAAGGTGATTTATAGTTTGAAGTGAAGGCCCCATGATTATGAACAGCCTGCCCTGGGATATTAGATCGGCTGAATCTGTGTCTGTTTTTAAGTCTCATTTTAAAATTCATTGCTTTTATTACTGTGTAAATGTGTTGTGTTTACTGAGTGTATATTGATTTTATGTTTTGTGAAGCACTTTGTGCTAAATCGCTAAAAGGTGCAAGAAAAATAGATATTATTATTATTATTATTATTATACAGTGTGACTAGTATTGTCTGATTCCCAAACAAATTTCCAGGCTGTTATTGTACATACGAATTCTGTTCTTAAGTGACTCGCCTGGTTAAATGAAGGTTATAAAAAAAGTTTTATTTTGTGTAGCACTATATGTGTTTGATAGCCAGTTGCATCTCTTTAATATATGAAAATAAAACATCAAAATAAATCACAATATATTATTATATCAATATAAATGTGAAATGTGAAACATTGAAAATGTTTTGATAATTTGACATAATCTGAGCATTTTGTAGATCCATTTGTGTGTGCTGGGTCTCTAAAGACCAGAGTACTAATGTTTGGTGAAACACCTATGCACTTAATGGTAAATGCAGAACATTTGACAATACATCTGTGTGTCCTCCTGCAGGGGCGTGGTGTGCTTACAGTGAGATTGTAAAACACGGTAATTTACAAACAATAAACTCTTCACATTTTAGTCCAAATGACTACTGAAATGTCATACTT